>NW_026260132.1:0-163084 GCF_024291825.1 Alternaria postmessia
AAACATACAACAGCGGGGATTCGCTAGTGGTCACCCACCTAACTACTAATCCGCCGGTACACTGCTTGTATATGGCTGAGCGGACGGGAAGCCTAATTTTCAGTGTCCTATGGTCGTATGTGAAGTAAAGACCAACAATCAACCTTATGACAGTAGTACCAACCTTTGCAGTGCGCATCTTATAAAACCCCTCCATTCCAGCATTTAAAGTCGCACTTCTCTTTCTGATCATGCTCTACGAGCAGTCTATTCTGACCATGATCTTTGCATTTCGTTAGTCCTTCTGGTCGTTTGTTTGTCTTACATTCCGATCGTTGTTCCGGGAATGAGGTGTCATGTTTTCTCCATTTCATTCGTCATGGGAACACTGAAAAGCCCTTCTGCCAAAGCTGTCATATCGTGTCCAAGACTCGTAAGCATCAATCTGATCGCATCCACGGTATCGTCTGGTAATTGTCCAAAGCGGCAGAGAATGTTGAGGCCCGTAGGCGCCATTGGCGTTTTGGCGACATAGATCACGATCCACGAGTTACCGTCAGCATTGCAGATGTGCTCTTGTCCGTATGGCGATGGTGGGTGTATCCCGTACCCGAGGATCTCCCATCCTTGACGAATCAGTCTCGACCATCCGTTACCACGTCGTGTGTAAACAAGGCTTGTCCGCTCCCCGTGATGGAACGTGTCTCCATACAGATCCGGCGTCAGCTCGCCGTTCGCTTTCCCACCTGGTCTAATCGGTTTGCTCAGACCCATTGCCGATCGATATGTTACGGTAGGCCCGCATGGTTCTTGCCAGAACATGAAGTCCTCAAGCTGAGTACCGTACTGGAGCGTAAAAATTTCTTCGCCCGTAACAGCGGCAGGACTTGGGATGAGTGCGTAGTTTATCATCACGTCGCGTGCCTTGCGCCATCCGGGAAGAGTAGAACTCGTCAGCTTCCAGGTGCCGCTGAGCCATTTCAGCGGCGGAGGAAGGACACACGCTGGCGACGCGAAGCGAACAGCATTGGGGGCGCGCAAATATATCGCGGTATCAGTTGCCATCGGGACTGCGTAGTGATGGAGATGATCCGGGTGAGATGAGCATCACGCTGCTCTGCGAAGAGGAGCAGGAGTGCTGCCTTGGTAAATAGGCAGCAACCACTTAGTGTCCACGCTAGCTCACTCGCATCTACCTCGTATAAGAACATCGCATTCGTCCATCAACATGTCGATTCAGCTCTAATTGGCAGATTACTCCAGATCAAGCGCACTTACAGACCATGCCGAGATCCACCCGTTCTTCGGTACGTTCTCGGGCTATCGCATCAAGCCAGAACGGCGTAGCGTCAACGCGCCGACAAACACGGAGCGGACAAACGCCATCATCATCAGCGACTCCCAAAACGAGCATCATTCGACGCAGGATACCAAAGCCGCCAACTTTTGCATTCCTTGCTCGTCATCAAGATATAATCAACGCGGATCCCAACAGACAGCTCCGTTTGTTCGCTCTTCCAAAGGAACTGATCGAGCAAATTGCAACACATCTTCCCCTGACATCAGTCATCTGCCTTACTTTGACATGCAAAGAGGCCGCTGAAACAGTTGGGACGCAGTCGTGGGCCACGTTGAAGAAGGAAGGCCGATGGTCCGCGCACCGGTATGACTTCATCGAGCTTTTGGCGCGAGATTGGGGTGACAGACTGGATTACTGCCAGCGCTGCGACATCCTTCATCCCCCTCTGCAACCACCAAGAAACCACCGGGGCACAAAATTGACTAAGCGGTGTTTTGGACAAGATGCAATGATCGACTACCTCCCCCAAGATGCGTCGCAAGGATACAACCCAGTGCTAATACACATCACCAACGCCATAGAGGAAACCAAAGACTTTGCTTCGAAGGGCGATGTCGGGCCCCTTCTTGACACACTATCTGGTAGTTTTGAGATTATGAAGAAGGATTTATACTGGTGTCTTGACTCGACCGGTCGGCGTATCGACGGTAATCTGGTGCTCAAGCATGTCCACACCTTCCGGAGTCGAACGAGCAAGCGCATCAGCGCGACGGATCTGCTTACTCTACCTATCCGTCTCTGCCCTCACCAGTCCACCGCTACAAATACACCCGAATCGTCCCGGTACATCAATGGTCGATGTGTAGAGCAGAATGGTCGCTTGCTGACACACGTCATCGCCTCTGCATTTCCAGAATCAGATCAGTCGCGAGTTGACGTGAGTACTTTCGGACCCCTGACACCGTCAGAGCAAGCGCAGGTATTCGCTTCCAAAGCCGGAGAAAGGATATACTGGCAGTGTCGCTCGTGTCCGACGAAGTATCGTGTGCAGCGATGCCGGAACACAGTTGTGATCACGAGCTGGCATAGCTTTGGGAGGGATATGTACCATGCGATGAAATACTGGAAGTGGTTGGTCAGACGGACTGGCACTACGCTGGGCCCAGACAAGAGGAACGACGAGTGGTGGAGTCCGTCGCGGACGGTGCCGGATTTCATGTGCGAACTCGAATGACGACTGGCCAATGAATGGTTTGAGATGCATGGCACCCCCAAGAAATCTACCACTGTAATAGCTGTCATCTAAAGAGTGCCAGAGACATAAGCTCAACCTATCTTGTACGGCACCAAGCCAAAGCTGCCCTTCCTGTCCCCAAGTCCATACGTTACGACACCGGCGGAGACCTCACATGTCCGTCACTAAAGCCTATCCAGTCGTCCAGTTGATGGTCACCGCAGCTTGAAGAGGCGCAATTGCGGTCTTTAGACTGTTCACAGCCTCAGTGAGACTTGCTACGCCAGTAGCAGTGAGTCCTGTGTTGAGAGCTGCGACGGGCCCGAGACTTGCTACGGCTGCAGCGGAAAGAGCTTAGATGAGAGCAGTGATGACAGCTCTCTCGGCGTCCGTGAACAAAGTAAGTTCTGTTACATTAGTCAGTACACTGATAGCGGATCTGAATTGACTCCGAGTTTCGCTATGCCGTTGTAGCAATGCACCAACTTTGTTGTTCCGAACACTACACGTTCAGAAAGACTCGAGGAAGAAATTGCCTGGATATTGTCACAGGATTCAGCTATAAAACGAGATATGGGCACCGCCTTCAGAGATTGTAGCCGAAGACAACCAACAACATGATATCGTCATTGGTGCCGCACTCTACAAATCTTATGACGCACGTTCTTACCTCCGACTTGGTCAACTGCGATCGATACTCGCGGAACACTGCGACTGCACTAGAGACGGCCCAATACTGAGCCACGGTAGCAGAGAATAAGTCGATGCAGCTCTGGATACATTAGCGTCGGGGCTCGAAAAGGGCCGGATCGTTCTATACGAAGAATGAAGATTTCCATAACGTATATTTCTAGGTAAACATGCCAGCACTTGGCATCCGAAACTAGCAAGAACTAAACTGTGTCGCAAAATGGTATCTCTCAGTAACAAAACGCCCTTGAATGCCATGCCATGCTGTACCAAAACACTTCTTCTTCCACCAGCACTCATCTCTACCTCCCACCAACACCCCTCCCCCTACCAGCCGTGTTGTTATTATTGCCCGGTGTCCTCCACTCATCCTTCAACACCCACCTGCCCCTCTGCGCACTCCCACTAACCTCCAGCGTAGCAATCAACTTGAGCATCTCTTTGAACTCCTCATTCCTGCCTGGCTGCGCACGGCAATAATGATCAAAATGATCGACGAGCATACGACTAGGAACCACACCGCCATGCGTAAGCATGAAATCGCGAATCATTTCGAGCATGCGGCGGCCGCGGAATGTCTGTGGTGTTGTTGGTGCGGTTGGGGTGGAGGCGCGAGATGAGGTGGCGGATGTTGTGCCTGGGTTGAGGGGCGAAGGGCGACCTTGGCGGGCGGCGAGGTTGTTAAGGATGGATGTTGAGGAGGGGGCAGAGCCACCGCGTCCTCCACCACGACCACCACGACCGCCACGTGTGGATGTCATACCGCGTGGTGCCTCGGGTCGTCCTGCTTCGCCAAATTGACCAGTCCATGTCGGTGTTCCCGCTGGCACATTTCTGGCTTCTTGCATGCTCTTCTTGAGTTGTTCGGCTGCTAGGGCGGCTTGTCGCTTTGCTTCGCGTTGGATGTATGCCGGGTCGGCTTGGACTTTTCGTTTGCGACCGCCGGCTGTGGAATTCATGATTGCGTCGTGTTCGAGAACAGAGTGAACACCTGTCTTGGCGAAAATGGTTGACATTAGACGGGAGTCTGTAGGAGGCTTGTCGTCGGCTGTTGTGCCATCCTCGTTAGTGGTGGCAGCGTCTTCCGTGTCAGTCTCAGGGGCCTTGAAAGCTTCAGCTCGCGAGATACCCTTTACTGCGGCGAGGTCCTCGGCTCCTGTAGCATCGGCCGCTGCATCAGCAGCAGCAGTCTTGCCATCTTCCTCAAACTTGACTTCCGAACCACGGAACAAGTTGCCTGTCTCAGTTTCGCCCTCGACATTTTCGACACCAAGTGTGAATAAATCATGAAGATCGCTCATCTGGAATGATTGTCGCTGTTTAGGATCCTTTAGCACCTTGTTCGTCAAGAACTGCTTGAAAATCTGACGATGGTAGATCTTCTCTTCGATAGTACCCGCGGACATGAGACGGTATATCTCAACCTCTCGCTTCTGTCCCAGACGCCATGAACGTTCTCGCGCTTGTATATCGGTAGAAGGATTCCAGTCAGGGTCGTATATGATGACGCGGTTGGCGCCTGTGAGGTTGACACCGAGACCACCAACCTTCGTTGTGAGCAGGAAGACGTGTAGGTTCGGGTCGTTATTGAACTCGTCGACAAGATTTTGTCGATCCTTAATCGGCGTCTCGCCGTCCATACGACGCCAGTTGATATCAGGTAGTTGACTGACAAACTTCTGTAGGATATCTAGCATGATGCGATGCTGAGCAAAGAGGAGGGTCTTGTGTCCGCCCTTCTTCCATAACGACAGTAATTCCTTAACGACCTGCATTTTACCAGATCTGTTGGGATTACCATAGTCGTAACCCAGCTTCTTCGACAACGTCTTATGCTCCGTCAAATCAGGATGATTGCAGATTTTGCGAAGAAAGTCGACACCGTATAGCATTTGACGCTTGCCGCTGGCGATCGACTTCATGTCTTCTGAAGCCAGGAAACCTTCGTATGCTTGTCGCTGTTGGCGCGTCAACTTGCAGAACAGCACCTGCTCCTTCTTCTGTGGCAGATCGGTCGCGACATCGATCTTGAAGCGCTGCAGAAGGTATGGGCTGATTGCGTCCTTAAGAGTCTCGGCACACTGTACTGCCGTCTCAAACTCCAAGTTTGAAGCGTTCGCGTATCCACCACGCTTGATCGGAAACTCGAACTGATTGCGGAAGTTTACCAAAGTGCCTAAGCGCATTGGAAACACGAAGTCGAAGAGCGACCAAAGTTCTGTCAAATTGTTCTGCATTGGCGTACCAGAAAGAATGATACGGTTCGGTGTGCGCAACTCCTTGCAGTGGATCGTGATGGCAGTATTTGGGTTCCTAATCTTATGGCCTTCGTCTAGGATGGCGCATTCCCAGTCAGTAGGAATCAAGAACTCAGCGTAGGTTTGCAATCCAGAGTAGGTGGTAACAAGCACATGGCCATCCCGTTTAACCTTTTCGAGAATCTTCTTGGCAGCCTTTCCGGCACCGGTCAAGGTAGTGTCATAATCGCCATAATTCCGAAGCTCGAGTTCTCGTTCCATACGGTCTTCTCGACGGGTGTCCAGCATCCCGCTTCCAGAAGTGTGTAGGATAGAGACCCGAAGTGCAGGCCACCAGCGGTGAAACTCGTTGACCCATTGCTTCATGACAGTCGCCGGACACACTACAATGACAGGCTTGACAAGTTTCTTGGAGTAGTGCAGGCCGGCAACAAAGCCGATGGCTTGAATGGTTTTACCAAGACCCATCTCATCGCCGATGATGCCGCCTACATTCTGCGAATATAGTTCCCAGAGCCACTGCACGCCGGTCTTCTGATAGTCGAACAAGGCTGGATAGATATCTCCAGGGATGCGGAATCCACCATCGAACTCAGTATCAGCTTCAGTGGGATGAGGCTGGTAGCATTCCTCTTCTTCTTCGTCGTCCTGATCTGCAATTGTCTCACCACTGTTCGCCTTTGCTTTTCTCCTTGCAGCTGCGCGGCTCTTGGACCAAGTCTCTATGCGCTTCCGATAAACCCGCTCATTGCCATCGTCAACACCTGCTAGGTCCTCGACAACAGCTTCTTCTGCAGGAGTAGCCTTTGCCTTCTTTGTTTTCTTGCCTTTAGCTTTGCGTTTGCGACCAGTTGTCTCTTCCGCGTATGAGTCGTCTCCATCCATATCGTCCGAACCCTCATCGGACTCGTCCAACGTCGCAAGCTGGCGATCTGACATACCAGGCTCGAAGGCATCGTCGGAGTCGGGATCGGTGAAGCCAGGTGCCGCGCTTGATTCGCGCGAACCGAGAGTATCGCTGGCAGGAGTGACCTTCCGTCGCTTCTTGGATCGAGCTGTGGGCTTTGGGCTCGGGGCCTCTGAACTAGAATCGACGTCTTGGAAGCCAGGCTTCATCAGGTTGCGATGTGACACTGGTTCCTTCGCAGTGTCCACCACCATGTCCTCTGCCTCAGCATCGAGCATGACCTCGCCTAATGTTCCCGAGTCCGGCTGGTTCTGCGCCAGTTTAGAGAACGGTGTGATCTTTCCTGTGCGAATGAGCCACTCGCCTCGGGTTTCGTTAGGCAGCGGCCCTTTTGCGCCTTCTTCCGCTGCCTCTTCCACTCCAGGCGCCTTGTGACGATCATTGATACGCTGTTGTATTCCGTCCATTTCTCGATCCAAGTTGTCGACCTTGTCCCGATATGCCGCGATCTCGCCACGAAGTTTGGCTTTCTGCGTATCCAAAGCTGGTAGAGCCAGGCGGTTCTTGAGCTTCTGTATCGCGGCCTCCGCGCGTTTTGCTTCAGCCTCGAGCTTTTCTATACGCTTTTTGTCGCGAGCGTCCGCCTGCTCGGTCATCATCTGGTCCGCCTGCCTGCCGATATCACGCTCCAAGTCATCCTGCGCTCGTGTGCCAGTCGTGAGCATCTTAAGTCGTGCCTCCTCGTCAGCATCCGACGGAAGTTCCTCTGCTGACTCGTATGCACCATTGTGCGCGGTGGTACCACCAGGCTCATCATGATTGTCGGTGTTGGTGAGTGTGATCTCGGGCATCGCCGCAGGAGCAGCGTCCTCGGAGGGCGGCGGCATGGTGGCGGATGTGCACAGTCGATGGGAAAGACGAAGGCGCTTCTACTATATCGGCGGCTCGGGAAATGCTTCTGGGACTGTATGCGATGCGCCTCAAACTACGTGGGTGGTAGAAAATCGTGAGAAGTTGCGCCGAAGGCAACAGCGGCGAGTGGAGAAAAGTGAAGGAAAGGCCAAAAGCGCTAGAGCATAGAAGAAACCATCACGAGACAGTAGACAACACCCAACCAGGCTTTAGGGTACAGCGTCGAGAAAAAATTATCGTGGGCGTCGAAGGCACGACTGTGTTGGATGGTTTCATCATACTTTCACTCAGAGCGATGATATCACTAAACGCGCTAGTGGACGCGTGCGGACAGCGCCCGCGGCATCGCGCCACCACCACTATGCCCGAGTAGACAGATATCTACAAATGCCTTTCGAGAATGTACACTCGGAGAAATTTTTTTTGAGCATTACATTACCTGAGCCACTGAGTAAACTCATAAATCCCATGAGCTCTACCTGCATTTGCTAATTGGCCGATCATGGTTTTCATCGACGGCATTTACGAGCCGTGTCTATGATTTCCATCTCACCTCTTTTGAGCGCCCTTGCTAACTTCGATCATTGGATGTTCGTTTATCACGGTTTGGTCAATGGTTCACCAGCTCGATCTCGTTAACCGCGCCTTCGTCTCTTCCGCGTAATGCAAGTGACATTCGAGAAGCTAGCAAGCGCGATCCTGTCAATCTCCGCCTCACCGGCGCCTACGCACCATCTGACTCGCCCTCTTCCATCTCATTGCGACGCGTCGATTCCTGAACGAAAAGTCCGGGATCTGGACCATGGTGCATCCGAAGTCTTCATCCTGACTAGAGTTTTACTCGCCCAACATCACGCCCTATATTCACCACATTCGGGCCGTCCAGGGTTGACATTGATGCGGGTGGCTATCAGCCCTATGCAAGTCATGAGTTGGTGTCTTAACAAACAAAGCCACCTTCATATCGCTTGCGCGCGCTGAATCCTGCGCTCAAGTCCGCCCGCCTCAACATACCAAACGACTCAGATTCATCTCATCGACGAGGCTAACGGCTCCCTTGGCAGTCGACGCCTAGGATGAGTCTCCGCGGGCTCGATCTCTCCACGATGCAATCGCCTGAGACATGCAGTGAGTGCCTGTAAATCAACGGTCTGCCCCGAACTACCGGAGCAGCCGGTAGTCATAAAGCGGACACGCGTTTCAACCCTAGGTCATCGATATGGTGCGCCCAATAACAGATGCGATGCGGCGCGCAGTGTTGTTCCAACATGCCCATCTCGGCCGGAGTATAATACTTCCACTCGAAATAGGAGGTAGTTCATCCGATGGCACGAGTGCACGGAACGTCAACAGAAGAGCTGAGATCAAGGCTAGGCTGCTATCGCTGGGGATTTCCAAATTGGTCACAGGAACAATTGAGTTGGCGGGTTGTCTGAAGCGTGGGTCCAAGCTTCACTTTTCAGATTTATCCATAGATACCCTGTCAACGCCTGTGAACATGGCTGCAGAGGTGAAAGTCGCGTGGTACGAATGCGGGGAAGCGAGAGGTTGGTTTGACGAGCCATGCAGCATCGCTCATACAGGCTGCTGTTGCACCACTCGTAGTGGTCTAATACTGTATGCCGGGATTTCCCCGCGCCGTACTGTTCAGCCAGTTCGGGCAACACGACTCATCCCTTGGCCCAAGTCTGGATAGGCTGAGTCCTGACTC
Organism: Alternaria postmessia; assembly: GCF_024291825.1. Classification (NCBI taxonomy): domain Eukaryota; kingdom Fungi; phylum Ascomycota; class Dothideomycetes; order Pleosporales; family Pleosporaceae; genus Alternaria; species Alternaria postmessia. The sequence continues at coordinate 8,992 of NW_026260132.1, forward strand.
GGATCCTTGTGTGGAGCTCCCTCCCGCTGCATGATTGCGTTAGAGAACGGCATCTGGCGCGCGATTGGCGTTGTGGATATTGCCGTTAGATGTTTGATAGTCAGTGCCTGCGGCGTCTCCTTACACATCATCATGAGTGTCGCCTCCATGGTTTCTTTTTCCTGTCAACGTTCTACATTGTTCACGTAAATGACTTTGGCGTCGGATGCCGAAGGGCCTCCACCAGTAGCACCTCATGCTCGGCTTTCTATCGTGCTGGCCTTTGTGCTTACCTCTATATCGACTATAGTCGTAGCTCTAAGGTGCGCCAGCATTTGCAAGCCTGACCAAACATCGGGTTGACAGCTCAGGTTTTATGCTCGACATTTTCATGCTGGAAGGCTCACGTCGTCTGACTGGGTCATACTTTTAGCCATTGTAAGTAGACGTTCTCTTTTTGAGATGCTGTCACTGACTAGAACCAGATCGCTACATGGTATGTGGACATCCGCGTAGATCAGATGAGCTGAACTGACTCGAATCTTCTTCACACAGGCTATCAGTGGTAGTACATTGCTACATGATTCATTTCCTCGATTACAGCAGTGTTACAGTAAGTTGCTACTGGCTGTTTGAGAGTCCAAATCTGACACTTCACAGCCTTACGTCTGGGAAACATTCAGGCCAATAATAGTCGGCTCCAATCTGTCAATATGGCTATACCGCATCAACTTCATCCTCGATCTCTGTCTCATAAAGACATCGATACTACTATTCTACGACCATATCGCTTCGTCAAATAAGCGCTTCCAATACATCGTTCGCGGATTACTCGCCATCATAATCTCCGGCGGAATATCCCAGATAATCGCGTCCATTCTTATGTGTACTCCAATCACAGATGCCTTCTCGTATGATGTATGGTACCGCGCTTTCGTCCTGCACGACTTCAATGTCAAGTGTTACAACCCGAATCCGTTTTGGCTCTTCATCGCGGTCTACAACCTCACTACGGATGTAATCATCTGGACGCTACCAATGATATTCTTCCTGAATATTTCGACATTGCCGCTGCGACGCCGTCTCGAACTGATCGCCATCTTCTCCGTCGGTATCATTGCCGTCATATCCTCCGCCTTCCGACTCCACACTACCGTCCTTTGGCTGTCAGACTACATACAACAAGGGCTAAGCACACCAGATCTTCTGTTGTGGAGTCAGGTAGAGCAGAATCTCGGTATCATCGCAGCCTCCGTACCCTTTCTCCGACCGCTCTTTCGCAAAGCTCTGGGCAAGGCGAGGAGTAGAGAACAGCCAAGTCCGGGTCCGGGTTTCCCTTTAGTCGGCAACCCGGCCATGTTCAGGACGCCAATCATTCCATCACCTAGCCCGACATTCGACAGGTGTAGTCGGGAATTTAGGCCACCAAGGAGTACGCTCGAACCCATTGAGCCTATCAAAAGTACATCGACTTGGGGCTCTGCGATCTGGGATGGATCGCAGGTGAGGCAGGTGCTTCCTGCTTGATCTGGAGGTGATCGATTGGTCCACGAACCTTATAGGGAGTTGGCACTGAGCTCTCGAAGAGTTCAGCCGACACAGGATGATCTAGCTGTGTGTTAGTTTGCAACAGGAAGCTCAGTACTCCCCAAAGACAATACCCGCTTGCTCCTCGAGCCCCCCTCAGTTACATACTCCACATTCGAGACTCTCTTGCCACTTCGGTATCGACAACGACCATGGGACGATGTCTTCGACTTGTGGACAAACGTTTAGCATTTCAAGCTCACGATCGGACTGGCGTTCTTGCGGCGATGTCATGCGTTTCTCTACTTCCGCCCAAGGCTGCACTCCACGTCTTTCCGACAGAGATCTTCAAAAACATCGTCGAACACATACCTGGCTCGCAACTTCCCGAGCTGTTCGCTTTATGCGGCGCTTGTCGTTTCTATCGCTCCGTTGCCATTGGTTTCATCCGATCGGAGATGAATGCCAAGTTGAAATATTATCGAGTATTAATAACGAAAGTCCGCTTGATAGCGCTTTTTGAGCACATAACCGTACCCCAGTGGTAATGTTGCATTCAACGCGTCGAGTTCATTAGCCTTGGGGGACGCCATGACTAGGAATAGCGCCTCCATATTGTGTAATGATCCTTTCGCAGGCTCACCTACGGAGACCTTGTTACAACTGCTACCTCCTCTACATGACGAAGTTGGACGGACTATCCGGTTTGTGGTCGTTGCCAACCTCCTCAAGCCCGTCCGTAGGCTCATTGAGCCCTTCTTTATCTTAAACTAACACAGAACTCCCGAGCTTCGAATTCGTCATGCTCAAAGGGAGCAGTGGCACCAGAGATCAGCGATGGACCTTTCTTCGACATGTCAGCCTAATGGTGCGTAATGTGTACCTGATTAGTATGGACCTGACTTCCAGTTCTTGGGTCTTGGATCTTGGAGTGTTGGTTGAGTTGAAGCTATTACGCTGCGTAGTCCAGAATCTATCAGAGATGAGGAAGCTTGCATACGCGTTCATTAAGAAACTTTTGCGAAACCAGGGAGATCCTGGTTGTTTTGACGACTGATGTCTTCCTTGTGTGGCGAGAGGTGGCTTCGCATGGGCAAACTGTCACTGTATAGTCGAGTAACATGGCAGATGTAGACGGGTAGCTGCAATGAATAGCTTCAATGACGACCATCCACGCGCTCATGTCAAGTGCCAACATGATGGAGGGGGCTGAGCAGAGCGTCGTACTCGTGGTGTTGTGATTCGTCGCGGGCCGACCGCGTCATGCTCTCGCCATTAGCCCTGCCGAAAGCGTCCAGAGCGAACAGTGCGATGCCGCAGTTCCAGAACTTGAGCGGCAGGCGACTTTATCAGCATGCGGTGGGCTCACTGTGACACGATCCACATGTCTTCCATAGGGCAACGCTGGCGTGATTTGGTAGATGCCGGGGACACTCGAGCCGCTGCCGAAAGAAAGCTCAGCAAAGCGGTGAACGACGAAACGGGCATAGACGGCCAAGGGGCGCGTTGGTGATTGGTTTGGCGCAACTCTCGGCAGGCACTAGTGCATTTCTACCCACGCGTTGGCTTGCCGGAACAGAGTGAACCTTGAGTGGCGAAAGTGGTACCACGTCGATCAGGGCGTCGCCAATCTCCAATTTAATCCGCCTCCTTTGCAGCTACTTTGCTCCCTCTTCACTGCAGCACCTCCACCAATCGCTCCTTCACCTCTCTGCAATCTGCAGTCGTTCCTTCATTCTACAACTGCCAATTGTTTTTCTTGGATACTGAACACAGCCAAAATGTACGCCTCCGAGCCGCCCCGAACGCGCAAAACCCGTGATACTAACAGATGATAGGAACAACGCAACGTCTATCCTGACGCCAATGGCGCAGGACACCTACTGGGGCACCTTTGAGGACATCTCCACGTACAATGTACAGCTCAACTACCTCGAGAAGATGTGGATGGCCTGGTACGCATGGATGGGCAACGACGTCCTGGCGACAGGAATCATGTCCTTTGTCATCCACGAGGCCTTCTACTTCGGACGCTCGCTTCCCTGGATCATCATCGACTGCATACCTTTCTTCAACCGCTACAAGATCCAAGCTGTACGTTTGCCTGACTTGCCAGCTCCATCGCGACCAAAGCTAATTTGCCGCAGCACAAAGTCCCCTCTGCTTGGGAACAAACACAATGCGCTCTCCTCGTCCTCCTCTCCCACTTTACCGTCGAGCTTCCTCAGATCTGGCTGTTCCACCCCATGTGCCAATACTTCGGTCTCGAGACCTCGGTTCCTTTCCCTAGCATCTACAAGATGGCTTACCAGATCGCCATCTTCTTCGTCTTCGAGGACGCATGGCACTACTGGGCCCACCGTGCCATGCACGCCAGCTCTTTCCTCTACAAGAACATCCACAAGATCCACCACCAATACTCTGCTCCCTTTGGCCTGGCTGCTGAATACGCCTCGCCCATCGAAGTCATGATCCTGGGTTTCGGTTCCGTCGGTGTCCCCATTGTCTTCTGCGCCATCACCAAGGATCTCCACATCCTGACCATGTACGTTTGGATCATTTTCCGTCTGTCCCAGGCCATCGACGCACACAGCGGTTACGAGTTCCCATGGAGTCTGCACCACTTCCTGCCCTTCTGGGCCGGCGCCGAGCACCACGACGTTCACCACGAGAAGTTCATTGGTAACTACGCCAGCAGCTTCAGATGGTGGGACTTTGTCCTTGACACCGAGGCTGGTGCTGAGGCTTCCAAGAAGCGACGAGAGCGCAAGTTGGCCGCTGCCAAGGCCAAGAAGGCCATGTAAATGAGTGCTGGCATGCTCACAAGTTTCGGAGTCTTGTCGGTTTTAGCCGCATATACTCGCCGGTGGGAAGATGGTAGAACCACTCCCGACCGACTTACCCACACCTGCTTCATGCGGAGCTGGTATGAGACATGGCGTTTGGGTTATAAGAAAACCGCGGCCATGAATGATGGCTGCGGCAATAGACAGTAAAGACCCTGGGTAATGGGCGGCAGAGCGGTGTTTGTGTGAATAGGAGCTGGGTCATTATAGAATATCTACCTAATACTATTACGGTCGCTACGTTGAATGCTATCATTATCTCATCACTTACCGATTCGATCTTCTCAGTTGAACATGCATTTAAACGCACGAACACGTTTATTGAGGATAGCATGAAGTGGAAAAAGTGTCTCAGGTAAACGGTGAACGAGCTGCGAGGCCGCCCCTGGTGATAGCGCGGAAGGCGTCTTGGCGCGGTGAGGACTGGCGCGTCTACATTCCGAGCTTCATCAACTTTCTTTGACCCGCCCAAATCGCGCAATCACCACCACATCAGATCGACGGCGCGCGAAAAAACGGAATCATGAGCTCCGGGCGCCCTGTTGCAGGTGTCCACCAGGACTACATTGCGAAAATCCGATATTCGAATGCGCTACCTCCTCCACCATGTCCACCAAAGCTGCTGGACATTCCCAACACTGGCCTTTCGAGCGGCCAGTACACATCAGCAGGTTTTGCGTCGAGACTGGCGCGGGAACAGTCGCTGAACATTGAGGCTGATGCCGAGCTGGGAATGCCCATCGACTTGGTGGGTATCCCCAAGGTATTCGATGGAGACGAGTCTGGTAAGAACGAACCCACGGCGCAACCGCCTCACAGCGACTAACGCGTCGAACAGCCATCCAGGCGATGCCTCACCCACCGCCGCTCAGCACAGCAGACAGGGCGCTGATGCGACCGCCGAACCAGCTTGGCAAGACGCAGACCAATGCCCAGGGCGCGACCTTCCTGCGACGAACAGAATACGTCACATCAAGCACAACCGGCGGCTCCAAATTCGAGTCCAGCAACTCGTCCAACACGATGCGCCTACGGAGGAAGCGAAAGCAAGTAGAGACCTCACTAGACGATCCCACAAACATCGCCCGACACATCTTGAAGAGCTTCAACATCGCCTACCCGGCTGACGCCTACAATGGCCAAGACAGCGCCGACAACCTCAGAGCCGCAGAATCAACGCCTGAAGAGCGCCTAGCATGGAACAAGCCCAAGCACCCCAGAAACCCCAACCTGACTTTAGTCGACTCCTACCCCCTTCTGCCGGACTGGGACGCCATGCCCGACACGGGTGGCTACATGGTCTTCAAGTTCACGGCGCCGCCCATCAACAACCCGCTCGACCCCTCCTACGACCCGCGTCTCGACGTCGCCCTCCTGCGCCCTGCCGGTCAAACAATCCAAGACCAAGAAAAGTACATGGAGGACCGCGAAGCGCACCGCCTGGATCCCACCGTCCCACCCCCGATCCCCCGTTGGCAATTCGAATACTTCCTCCCCGCAGACCGCAGCAAGGTCCGGGGCATCAAACGCAACTTCACCACGCACGACCCCAACAACGAAGCCGACATTGACTTTGACATTGCCGAAGACGACGAAGGACAACCGCGCAAATGCTTCAAGTACGATAACGTGCGTACGTACGAGACGAGCCAGCAGGTTGGCGACCCGTCAGATACTTATGGCGATGTTGTCGCGCTGGCGCTGCATGATCCTGAGAAACATGAGGGTGAGAGGCTGAGGGATAGCAAGATGCAGCGTGCGGCGTACTTTTACCCCATCACGCAGAGGACGTCGTTGAGGCCGAGACGGCCGGGCAGGATCGATATGACGGAGGAGCAGCCCAAGGTTGATATTATTGAGGCGGCGGGCAAGGAGCCTGAGGGCGAGGCGAGGAGGGAGGGGTATAGGAAGAGGGCGGAGGGTATTGAGTAGTCCGGAGGGAGATGATCAGGGTTGGGGTGGGAGGAAGGGATGAGTGCTTCTCACCGTTGAAGTTTTTAAGAGTCGAGATTGAACCCGTTTGGCATTGTCATCAGCGAGGCGTTTAGTGAGGCTACAGAGGATGTAAGAATAGGATATCGTGGCATATAAGGGAATTCACTCAAAAGATATCTGCTGATTGGTATTCTTTCGATTCATGGTAGAAAATTGCGCGACAAGTCTATCCTAGGGAAGAGAACACTTAGAGCAACGAAAGCGACTACCTATAACTCCTGTATACGACAACAACTTCTCCTCTGGAATTTGGCCGCAATCAGCTCAGCCTTCTCGCGGTCCGAAAGCTCTTCAGTAGTGTACTTCTTCTTTTGAGCTCCAAGTGGGGTCTCTAGCTGTAGTAGGATTATGTTGTATCTATGTTGCAGGAAGAACGGGGTCACTCCTGTCGACTTCGCGTCTCTTCCGTTGATGATCCCACACATGCGCCTTAATTCACTCCTCTAATAGTCTTTCCAATAATTTCCACACTTCTCAAATCAACCAATCATAAGTCGGAGTGCCGGAGTGGTTAACGGGTGTGACTCGAAAGAGCAAAGCTCTCATAGATATCACATGCTTTCGGGCGCGCAGGGTAAGCATTATTCTTATAGTCAGTCATGACCTCCACTAACGGCTGATAGTTCGAGTCCTGTCTCCGACGTCCTTTTTTTTTCTCTTTTCCTCCCCTGGCATACCCCGCCCGAATACCCAATGGGAGGTTTCAAATAGGTCGTTAAACAACAATCAATCCACACTTCTCAACCACGCACATGCTCTGAAGCACACTTCCTCCGAACATCCGATGTCGCCTGCCTTTGACCCAACTCAAATCCTCTCAAACTCTGCATGGTCGCTAGCAAGTCTCATCATAGCCACCCATTCTTCTCTCGTCTTCCCCATATACATCTGATCTGGCGACAACACACCAGCCATCCCGGCATCCAATTGCCGTTGCAGGTCATCATCCATTTCCCTTTGGAAAGCCAGTTCGTTCAGCCGCCAACCTGAGGTAGATGGGAATTCTTCTTTGAAGGGTAAGAATGGCTTGATATGATTGTATGCTGCGGGCGAATTCAAGGCCCATTTCTCATGTCCACAACGACCAATGTAGAGTTTGTTGCATGACGGTGGCAACTTTTGCGCGACGTTGTGCCACTTGTATCCTATGCTAGTAAGATAGACGTACTCAAAATGAGCATACTGCAACTTTGGCTGCTGGGAGAGGAAGTCGATAAGAGACGGTGTTTCCAAAAGGAGACTTCGTAGCTTCAAAGTTTTCAATGCCGGGAAAACTAATGGTGTATATGTGGAGGCGGGAGCACTGACGCTACCAAAGAGCTTTTCAATGTAGTGCTCTCCCACATCCGGTAGTTGTGGATGTGATGTAGTTATGTTGCGAAACTCAAGCGTTTGTAATGTCTGCGATGCGTGACAAATCAATGAAGCAAGCAATGAGCCTTCGTTGTTTGGAGACTCAAGTAGAAAATCCACACTCTCGGCGTTGAATGAGAGTGTAGTGAGAGAGCTGAACATGTGCTCCAAGGCGGCACTCGTTGTTATAGAGGACGGATGAATCTTCGGGAGGACTAGACTCTGGATGCGACTATTTGACGCTTGAAGAGCAGAGCTTAGCAGTTCGAGGTGCTTCCAGGTCGTGCTACATCCAGAGAACTGTTCACTCACCTCATTGCTGACTACGTTAGTCTGACGCTATCTAGATAGTAGTTTAGTCGTACTCACTCAACGCCGTCTACGAACCCATAGTCACTCAAGTCGCAATGCCACTCTTGGATTTCGATAGCTTTCAAGCTCGGCATGTGGGCGAAAAGTTTAACCAGTGCCGCTAGGATTGCGTCTGCCCTTTCGCGCTGCTCCTCAACCTTGGAGACCCAGATCGCTTCCGCCTGCTCAATCAAGTTCCGCTCTTTACCAGGTCTTGCCAGTCGTTCCTCGGCGCGACGACGGATACCAGCATATTCGCCAGCATATTCGCCCTCGGAATCCGTCTCGAAGTCTTCTGCTTCGTACATACTGTGGAAGTCTTCCTCGTAGTCCACCTCCCTCTCTAGCCATTGGCGATAGTTCGACCAGAAACCTTTAAAAAAAAAACAGGTCAGTATCTGCCTGGCCATGGATAGAATATCCATAGGCCCAACTTACCATCTACGTAGTAGCCAGGATTGAACTTTAGCTTGCGAACATGGCGCGCGATGTCCAGTGCCAACAACTCATCCACAGTACTTTCCAGAGAACCAACTTCCACCGTCCGTGAACGACCTGGATGAATGTCACACCGGCCATCCTCCACTCGACCGAATCCGGTCTGGGCTGAGCCGTCCAAATGGATTGTCTGGAACATCAACGACTTTGTAAGGGTCGCGAAAGTGCGGCATGTTCGAGACACTAAGCGTAGATGATGCTGGGGCAAGTATGAGAAAATCTCGAGATAAAGTTCCTCAGGCAGTTCCATGATGGTCTGTGGGTACGAAGACTGGAAGATGACAGGCAACTGTTATATAGAATATGGACAGGCGTCGTTCAGCGGGCAAGGGCGTGACTGCGCGATGATTTCGCGATATTAGCCTGTTCGCGCGAAGGAGCAAGCGGCGAGGCAGCGATCCCAAAGGGAACAGTTATATGGGCGACGCAAGCTAATACATCTAAGTGCATGTGTAGAGACACGATTATTGGTGGGGTTTGCAATCGTTGTTGGTGTTGAGGACATAGTGCCAGGCATCAGCGGCGCCTAGAGATCTGGCGATAAAGTGCGGGGCGTTAGCGGCGGATCGCCATGCTCCCTACAGTGCCCATGCACTGAATGTCCATGTTCAGTTAATGTCCGGGCAATAACACAACGTCCGCTTCGTCTGCGTATCTCAGCGCGTCTACGTTGACACTGTGGCGCTGACTTATGATGCTAAAGAAATGTGTGTTTGGGCAGCGCATGCAGCGTGCACGTTGGGTATTTCTATGGTCTATCGTTACAATGACCCTGCATATACCTCACTCTTTTCCATTCACTTAACCACAACAGCAACGACAGCGACAACGATTCCAATAGCAGCGATACCGAGGCCTATTACATGGGCGTATTCCACAATGTATGTAAACCATGTCTTCTTCACATTGGCTTCGTTTGTAGTGACAACTCTGGTTGTCCGGGGTATCGGACGATTATCGTGAGGATTTGAATTGATTGGGGGTATAGTGTAGGCACGTTGCGGCGGATGGTAGACTGGTAGTATAGTATCGAGGTTGCGCATGGTGATGCTGACTGTTCACAAGTCAATATGCAGATACAGCCAATCATGGACGAGGGGACTAACTCTATGCGTCAAGGCTGGTGGGTGATGACAACGACGCTGAGCAGCAGCGAACCTCGGGAAAAACAAAGACAAAACTCGTTATTGTGTGGGTATCTTGACTGATTCCTTCCTAAGAATATTCAGAAGAATCGGATGTGCAAATGCCAGCTTGCTGCTGTCTTTATTACAACAGCCTACTATTTGGAGAGGGAGAAGTGCTCAGACGGGTGACCCAGCACGCGGCGGAGACAGGACGGATGGGGATTAATACCACGGTAGAGTTTGAGCTGCAGTGCAGTGCGAATGGAGGCGCTGCGAATGGAGGCGCAGCGCATGGCCTGGGAGCGTGTAAATGGGGCACCAATTGCATCACCGGCTGCTGACGGTCTCCTTTCTTAGGCAGCCAATAACATAGATGGTACATGATCCCATACCTATTCCTCAATGCTTAACTCGGTTAGTCGACCAAAATCTGGGTTCTTTCGCTATTTCTACGTCGACCTGCGTGAAGGCGTAGTTGAGACGACCAAGACACGGAATCGTGAGGAGATCATGTCGCTGCAGGCTGAGCCATCCTTCTAATCGCTAACAGGCACCCATGTAACCTCCTGGTAATTGGCCAAAGTTGCAGCGGATAAGCTTAGAGAATCCCGATACCATTGTAGATAAGCAGTGGACTTCGACTTGAAAAGGTCTACACTTTGCGCCTTACGACTTGTTTTGGTAAGCTTAGAGGATGACCTACAGCCTTCGCCTCATTCAGATTGTCTGTGTTCCATACGACTCAACCTCAACGTGTCTACTGATTGGCATTCTTTTATTGATTTATGGTAAAAAATTGCACGACAAGTCTATCCCGGGCGAGAAAACACTCGAAGCAACGACTCCAACTCCCCACACCATCTCCATATCACCTTCAACGAATGACATATCGCATCCGCATACACCAACAACAATCTGTTCCATCATTCCCAGCGAACGCGCGCATACTGCTTTCCTTTCATCCTTCCCTCGTTTCCCACCACTGTACATTGAGTACAACCACAATGATATACTCTCATCTTCCCCATTTCTCCGTCGCGAAGGTGACAGTACTTAAGACGACATCCCAGATTTGGGCAGCACATTGAATACGTTCAAGCCAGAGGTCAAATTTGGAAGTCTGGTTTGGTCGAGGCGATTGCTCGACATCCCTCAACAAGTTGTGGCAATGATGGCAACAGCTAAAGCTACCTGAATCGAGTCGTCTGGGATACACAGGCTCAGGCACGATATGATGCATTGGTAGTAAAGAGTTAGTAGGATTGAGACTATGCCTGGCCATTCCTTCAACTGCCATGAGTTAGCGTGACGGTACCTAGGTACAACCAATCGGATTGGGTGGCGAAACGCGTAACGCGAATTTACCTACATCGATGTCTACGAGTATTTGTCCCCTTCCGAAGAACACCCCAGTAACAAGTCGTAAAACGATAACCAAAGTCCAGCTCCCTGTATCCTCTTTCTCTGTGTTCTTCCTGGCAATCTCCAACGCCGCTCCTTTTATATCGAAATGTCCTTCCAGGGTTGTCGTGTTTAACAAGCGTCCCATTCGCGCTGCCGCGCATGGTTTTCTGCGATGCGGGGCCCCTACCGATCAGCAATGCCCAGGTGCTGTTGCCCGTTGAACGTCCCCTATGCCTCCTCCAATCATATATGCTTACACTCACTGACCGACTTTTGTAAGCTAGTCTTCATTTGAAATTTGCCTCGGCACGTTTCCCAGTAAGTGCCTAGGCGTATTCTATCATACACTGTACCACTAACATTTTAGCGAGAGTCACGTGAAGCGGCTGTTGCATCGTTCTTCACCAGACCTCGTGGTATGTGCTGCAGAACATCCAAGATTGTTGTTTTTCTTGCTTCCATTGAGTATGAATTTTCCGGCCTTTCTCCACAATCATCTTGCACACCCGTTCTATAAAAGACTTCTTGTGTTCAAAACACACCCTACTAGGCTGAACACATGAGCCAAGGCTTTCGTCCAAAAGTCACTTGATTACAACAGCGATAACAGAGACAACCAGTCCAACGATTGTAAACATCCCAACAACATACGTGAACCACCGTTTCACACCAGGCTCTGGAAGAAGAACAAGTCTAATCGATTGGTTGTTGTAAGAATGGAGGCCAAGTGAGGGTAGAGTGTAGGCGCGTCGGAGTTGAATATTCGTAGGTAGTATTGAGTCCGTATTGACACTCTGAAGTACTCTAGTGCCGTTATCGGCTAGTTGAGCTGTCGTAGCGACGGGCGAAGACATGGTGGTGCGATGAGGCACCTATGTATCTCCGTTAACTACAATAGGTTAGCATGGCACTGCATCAAGTTAGAGGATAGTGCAAACATAGGCTAAATCGAAGACGGTGGTAGGCATGAGTAGCCGCAACGCAGAACGTGAACTAGAGAAGGCCTGAGGTATGGTTGACATTGCAGCTTTCCTGGGACAGGTCTCTGTTTCTCTTTTCTTTCTCCACGTTCTGTACACGATCTTGAGAAGATCATTTTCCAGGGCATGGGGGTCAAACGCCAATCGATATAGCGAATGTGAACCTTGGCGTGCAGCGGCTTTGTCAGAGTGAGTGAAGCCGCACAAACATCTGGCCGATCACGTGTCGATCTATGCTGTCACAGTGCTGCAAGGTTCGCTACCAAATCTTTACCTAGGAACCACTCAACCTTACCGAATAACACGGCCATATGGACCTTCACTGCAGCTTCAACAACCTGATTTTCGCTAGAAGTTTGGCAGCAAAGTTTTCCTGCTCTGTCAGCTGCATCAGCTTGTCTCAGTGCGTCTTCTATCGACATTGTGGCGCTGAGTTGTGGTATTGTAGAAATGTGTGTTTGGAAGAGCGCGTACAGCGTGCATACGGACAAGAGTAGTTACTTTCTACGATACTCGATACTCGAGTAGGCTACAATTTCTCAAGCAAGGCACACAAGAGTGACTAGTCTCTCATGTTCTGCAGGACAAAATCTACTTCGTCTTTTGCAGCTTCGAGTATGTGCTCCGCCTTGTACCGTGGCATCCAACCAATCTTAGGGCCATTATCAGCAGCCAGCGTGCATCTGAATAGCAATTAGCATTCCTTACTCTTCCCCTTCATACGACCGGAATAGACTTACAATCCACCGAGCTGGATTCTCGCTGGAATTCCATCAAGGATTTCTGCCATCTTCTCCTGGGTCGAATCGTCCGCATCCTTTACCGTCTTATCTTCAACGACATCTCGCTTCTTAAGCTCAAGGCTGTACGCATTATAGATGTCGTCCCAGGCAACCGGACCAGAAGAAGCGATGTAGTAGCCGCTCTTACCATAGCCTATCGACCTTTCCTGAAGCATTGAGCGGATCAGATCAAAGTATAGACTAGTATTATCCAGAACATGACAGACAGGCCAGGTTGGCCTACCTTCGTCGACTCGATACACCTGACGGAGTTTCTTGGCGGCTTTGATGATAGCAACGGTCTGAATCGAGGTCTTGTTCCCAAAACCTTCTCCCTTTCCATACACAATGCACGGTACAAAGATATAGCTACGCACACCATGTGCTTCCGCCACCTCGATCACGTTGCAATTAGCCTTGAGAGCTGGACCAAAGATCTTGAGTGGCGTGTGGTCGATTGCGCGTTTTTGTAGTGCATAAAGATCCGGGTGAGTGTCGGGCAGGGGTTGCTCTGTCGGCATTCCAACAAATTCCGAAAACACTTTCGCGCCGGTGGTGAATAGGAAGTGCGTTTGGAGACCGGTCAGTTTTTTGACCTCACCTAGGCCAGCAATGGAGTGTGTGGAGAAGGTGGTGTCCATAACATCATGGAGATGTAAGACGATCGTGATCTTTTCGTGTATAATCGTTTCTTTGATGCTTGCTGGGTTTGATGCATCGATAGTAAGAGGCGTGGCATTGTATTGCTTGACTACACTCGCTTGCTCCGATGAGCGCACGAGAGCGAACAGCTTCCCGTAAGAAGGTAGCTGTGCTTCGTTCCAGCGCGCAAGAAGCGTGCCGCCGAGATAGCCAGAACCGCCTGTTAAAAGAATGTTATGAGACATCGTAGCAAGTTGAAGGAGAACCGATAATGATGCATGAACTGCGGTAATGTATGCGAAGGGTACGCGTATTTATAGAAGATGTAATGTATCCCATGGATCTAACCTACTAGAATGTGCGCAATCTGCTAATCGTCATCGTTTCCGTGTACTGCGAATATACGACAAGATTCGAAGCTATTCGGGATTCAGTCCTGACTGGGCTGATGCATCTTGCTTGCAGTATAAGGCGTGCCGCATGATTTGTAACTTGAAGCTATAATGTGTTGTACTCTCGGACGAACAATGACAACAGGATCAGAGTATTAGCTACGCGCACAGACAGAAAATGGATTAATTCGTAGGAGAACGTTAGGATAGCCAAAAAGGAAATTCTGCTATACCGCTTACAGGACCCCGTCTGCCTGTGCGAGACTCCTCACTACAGGATTGTTGATTGTTTTGGTGTGTCGGAGTCGGAGTGAGGATCCGTACGAACTTCGGCTCGGTAGAATACCTAGGTAGGTACTATGGCTTTGTTGCCCCTAACCTTCAGCCTAAGGCATGCATCCGATAGGCCTAACGACTGAACCAACAAACCGTCTAGTACGCGCGAGAAGCACCACCCTTCGTTTGAGAACCTGCTGAAGTGGATTCAAAGTTTTTTCCGAACAGGCTGTCGTGTACTGCCCGTATGTGTAGAACTGCCACTGCGAAACATCTGTTAAATCTTCATCATTTTTCATCCCAGGTTTCGCGATCGGTCTGCATGCGCTGTCCATACTCACGGTGGTAGGAGACATGCCGTCCGTTGAAGTTCCGTTACGTCATTTCATGCCTGCTAAATCCTCACAACAACCGCGCGATTCCGCAGCCGACATCGCCATCGCCATCGCCATCACACACAGAAGTGATCTCGAAGGGCAGGGCAAATCCGCATCGTGTTTATCATGTCAGGACATGGGCACTAGCTACCCTAGCTAATATGTCCGTGCCAAACTGATCACCCAACGCGCTGACTCAAGCGGCGCGATAATATCGCGAATGATTGACGGATTTATTTGCCGATGATTCGATCTTTATAGCCGATTTAACTCCTATGCAGTTTTCTCTAGTCTCTGGTCTTTCGCATCGTCTCCTTCTTTTCATCATCTAATTTTTAATCTTAATTTGCGGTCGCTGCAATACTCGTCGCCGATGACTTCAACCATGGCCAGTCACGATACCTACAAGCCACCCAAAGAACCATCGCGAGTCGATACATCGGCAAAACTCTACGACAGTCACGAAGTGCCATCTTGGTACGCACACAACGCCTGGATAACCACCGGCTACCGTCCCGTCACAAAATCGATACCCCTCTGCATCCGCAGCCTATCCTACCTGCACAACGAGACCGTCAACATCTACTCGCATCTCATTCCTGCCATCATCGTTCTTTTGGCCAGCTACTCTTTTGACCGCTATTTCATCAGTCGCTTTCCGCAAGCGACGTGGACCGACGAACTCGTCTTTCGAATTTTCCTAACTACGTCTGTGATATGCTTCGGTACTTCCGCTGCGTATCACACGCTGATATGCCATTCTGAAACATTCGCTAGCCTGTGGGTGAGACTGGATTATGTGGCGATTATAGTTCAGATCGTAGGGAGTTTTATACCCGGCCTTTATTTTGGGTTTTATTGCGAACCGCAGTTGCAGAAGGTATACTGGTCGATGGTATGTATAGAATGATATGCGACGGTACATACGATGGCTGAGAGATTCTTCCAGATCATCACATTAGGAACTCTAACAGCGACTATGGTCATCAACCCTAGCCTTCATGGTCCGAAATGGAAAACCTTACGCCTGTCAGCTTTTGTCGCTACAGGCTTTTCGGCTTTTGCGCCAATCATCCATGGCGCGTTACTATTCCCTTATGGTCAGTTTGACAAGCAAACTGGTCTGCGTTATTACTACCTTGAAGGTGTTCTGATAATGATGGGTGTTTGGTTCTATGCGGTAAGGCAATCATGTTCAACACCACCACATTTCTCTGCAATGAAGTGTTGATTGACGAGCGTAACAGAAACACTTCCCAGAGTCTTGCAGACCGAAGAGATACGATATCTTTGGTGCATCGCATCAGCTGTTCCACCTCTTCATCGTTTTAAGCGCTATAGCGCATTATTACGGAGTTATGAGCGCCATGGAGTGGAACTATGTGAACCAGCGCTGTCAGTGGTCGTGAGCACGCATGTGTCTGACCGACGTATCTTCTCAAGTTCACTCTTACCGTCAACGTTTATGCCAACCTTCTGCAACCGCCACCTCCAATCTGGCTGCCTTTACCTATCTGCAATAACGACAACGCCAACGTCAACAAAGAAAAATACAGATTAATGGACACAGCGAGACTCGGACTTGCATGTCCCGCATCACGACCGCCCGGTGGCGAACTGTCGCAAATTCTGTGCTGAGGGGCCCTCATGCTCAATTCCAGCGAATTCATGCCGGGCGACGCTAAGGCCATTGTGTGCGGGCGCCTTACCATTAGGCTATATGTCCTGGCCATTTCTTGATGAGAGACTTGGGAAATGACAGATAGATGTAGAGTAAAGGTAGATGGGTTGATCAGGAAGGAGAGGTTGGTGTAGGTTGGCAGCGTCAGGCGAATTGTCTGGCAATCTGTCCTAGCAGCATCGATGCCATTTAATCCCCCCCTATTAGCAGATATGAATCAATAATTCGCAACGCCCCCGACTAATTGTTGGTTGTATCTCTATCGTTCCACCGTTCCGCATTCTTTGCAGACCTCACAGGCCTGAGCTCCTCCATCAAAAGATCACTTTGTGAATCCTTTTGTATTCTATTGCTCTTTATCCGTTGCCTAACAACGCCAACTTCAGCTCTGGCTCCGCTTTCGTCCGTTTTGACCGAAACAGCTTGATTAGAAGTACCTTCGGTCTTCATTTGCTTCTTGATTTCAGAGTCGGTGGCCAGGCCCGCCTGGCTGAGATAAGGCTCGGTGACTGCGCTTATGGTTTGGGCGATGGTGTGCCAACTTTCCCAAATCAGCGTGTTTTTAGTGCTTTTGATGAACAGCATGAATATTAAGAATACGGCGACGCTATGTATAGCTGTGGCGATCATGACTATGACATATGATCGTGTCGCTCCGGCAGGGTTGGTTGCAGGTCGTCCATTACCTCCGGGCACCTGCGCTGTGATGAAGTCACCACGTAAGGTGGCTGTACTGTTTGGTGTGCCATCGGGAACTTCAGTGAAGACGTAAGACTGGTAGTCTGCCAGTACAACGCTCATCAGCATGCTTTGCATTGCTTCCGCTGGGGTTCCGCCTTCTTGTAGGACCTCTAACCCAAGTCCTTCGATATTATAATCTGCACGAGGCTGGAATTCTTTCATGTCGTCCATCAGGTGTAAAGTTGGGTGATCCTGCCCTGGCTCGAAAATCTGACTCGAACCGGTGGTTGAACCAGTGAGAGTTATCATAGTGAGAATGTTACCAAATGGGTATTCTTGGTCGGTCATATTGTCGAAGAGTCGCCAGGATTGTGGATGCAAAGACAAAATATTCCGCTCGTCTGCTAAAAGTTTAGACGATGAAACTAGTTGCTTCCGTACATCATCATAGCGAAACTGACTTCTTTCAACGTCATAGAAGAACGTTGGCTCTTCCAGAGGCGCTCGTGACGTTACTGATATGTTGAGAACATAGGCACGGAACACTGGAAAACAGAGACTGAAGCTTAGCTTGTTATCTGCGAAATTGTTGCCATGCGACCAGTCCAGAACATCTGCGTCTTGTTTGAGGTCGAGCCATTCATTTCTGTCATGATAGCGTAGTCCCGGAGTTGTATCATTGAAGTTTGCAAGTTCCAAGGGTGGAAATTTCGTGTTGTTCTGGACTTGTTGATCGACATAACCCGTGTAGTTCATTAGCAGAAAAGGAGTGGATGTGCTCGAGAAGTTCTTCCAGAAGGGGCTTTTAATCTCCCCATAACCTGCCGGTCCGATATCGCAAACGGTTAGATCCCAGGCAGAGGTTCGACCTGCAACTTTGTCCTGGCCGTAATCTCTTACGAAGTTCCACGACGGCTCACACGCAAACGCGGTTGGCTTGAAGCCCGTAAAGGGGGTCTCGGCCAAGAGGACTGTTAGCAGGTCGTCTGGAATCGAAATATTCCCATGAATTTTGAGGTCGTAAGTAGTATTGGCTTGTACCCGAGTATTTGTGATATTTGGCCTAATACAAATCGTGCGCGCATCGACGACGGGGGCTGGACCTTCGTAGGTATGGATGAAGGACCGAGACCGAGTATCGCTAAACGGCAAAAGCGCTCTCATCGTCGAGCCCGTGTCTGAGTAGCCTATAGACCCATCAGCCGAGTCGTTTCCTGTATATTCGGCAAATATTGGCCACGGCCGTGGAGCGCTCCGCCAGTTGGCAGTCAGGCTTCCCCTAAACAACAACTCCTGAGGAAGCACATATGCGTAAGGTGAAAGACCACTACTCAGGTTAACATGTTGTCTCGTGACTTCCAACAGATCCTTGAGATGAGCCTACCTCGGAATAAAGCCTGCATTCACGTCGGCCAGCAGAATCGTCGATGTAAACTGAAGGGAGACAGTTGTGATCGATATGATGGCAGCCCACACAAGAAGAACCCAAGTTGGTCCGTTGCGACCGAGCCTCGGATATGCTAGCAGAGCATACGGCGCCGCAGAAGACGCACGCATCAAAGATAGAGGTGCTAGATCTTGCAGGGCAACTCCGGTAGTGCTTTCAAGCGCGATAGCGGCAAGCATAGATGACGCGAGGCCGGCTTGCACAGTAGTTGATGTTCGAAGCACAACAGCCGCAATAGCGACGGATCTCGTCATCCAACCAGACAGAGCGATGTTTTTCCAATTCTTGTTGCCACTTGCGGTAAACCAGAGAAAGGTGATGTAAATGATGAATGCCGCAGTTCCAAGGATGCTGAGCACGAGTAGAGTGTAGGGCCACTTGCCGACTCTGCGCACAATCTGGGTGACGTGTTATTAGGTTCAGGTATGCAGGTCCATTTTGCACGTACTGTTACGGGTTGCCCTTCATGCATTTCTGCCTTGTGGGCAGGAACTACGGTTGTTTGGACATCTTTATTTTTGTGTTGTTGTGCGGCATTGACCAAGTTCTCGTTCGCTACGCTGAAGTTCTGGTATTCGTGTTGTTGTATAGAAACGCTGGAGCGCTCGCTTGCCACGCTGACATCCTGGTATTCGTACTGTTATACAGAGGCGACATCCTGGTCTTCTTGCAGTCGTATAGGGTTGTTCATATCCTCCCTAGTTTGTAGAGCATCATAGCGTGATGCCATGCTGTACGGATATACGAATCGAAGAGATGAGACTGTGGGAGAAGAACAATGCTCTTGCAGACACTAGCCTGCTTTTAACCCACTCCATCAACAAAGGGACGACAGATATGCCAGGACATGAAGGTTGAGCAACGTGCCGTACGTCTGCAGTATGACGAAAATACTGCACCAGGTGAATCCTAGATGCGTGGTGGGGGCTTGGTGTGGGGGCCAAAAGATCCATTGGCTATGTATAGTAAACACCAATGAGACCATACCTACCATCGCTCGCTTTAGCGCTCTTCATTTAAACAAGAAAGGAATCAACCAGTTTGTATCCCCTACACCACCATCCTCCTCGTCATCCACTCCCCAAACCCCCCCTCAGCAACACTCTTACTAAACGCAATCCAAAACGCCTGTTTCTCACTCACAGGATTAGCACATCTCTCCACCATCGCCTTCACGTTAATGCTCTCCAGTCCCTTGATCGCCATAACCTGCTCCGCCCACTCTAAATCCATGCCCCCGAAATCACCACCACCACCAAGCGGACCGCCAAGCCACTCGTTCTTCATACGCAGCATGGTGTCAAAGTCGCTGGGCAGGATGGGCGTTATGGACTCCCAGCCGTGATCAGGCTTGCCGGATATGACGTTCAGAGTAAGGCTGCGCAGGGAAACAGGCGCAGGAATCTCGGTTCCGTCGAGAGCAGACTGCGGCGGTGTAGCAAGGTAGTCGCATAGACTTGCCCATTCCGCGCGGTCGAACTCTTTGCTATATGGCAGCGCTTTCTTCGTCACGCTGAGATGGCGTAGAGCGGCACGGCTTCGAGGTGTAAGGTCGGAAAGGAATGGCACTGCAGCTTCGATGCTGGTGTGGAAGGAGAATGTGTAGGTCGAGTAGAGGATTTTGCTTGCTTCGGCGTGGATTTGGTGGTTTAGAGATAGCAGGGAGGGAACGGTGTGGCGGAGGTGCGATGTGTAGGGGGAGAGGAGGACGCGGTACGTTGTTGGTGTTGTGGTTGTTAGAAAGGGCCCTGCGAATCCATTAGCACATTGTCCAGTTCCCTTCACAGATTTCCCCTCGGATTGCTTGTAAACGTACCGGTTCTAATATGGTATGTACTCCTCCGTCTCCATGTCCTTGGACCTTGCACTCCCAACCATGGATCCATAGTGCGTACGCTCAAGGTACACGGATCATTGTTCGTATCTTCGGAGAGGTAGGTATGGAAGTCGGGAATCAGGTTCGCGACTGAGGTTCCGTTTCCGGTCGTGGGCGTCGTCGATGGTAGGAGTAGGTACTCGTATATCATGAGACGGATCTCGAAAGGAAGACGGAGTAGCGGCGATGCTGGGAGAGCGTCGGCTTGGTAGGACGTGGACTCCATGGCAGTAGACGTTTGCCAGGACCTCGATTTATGGCACGATACGTTTTGTGGGTGTAATAGGTGAAGATACGTGTCGGATTGCTTCCCGGATACTGTGTAGTCCTCTCTTCTTCAAATACAGTCGTTGGCGTTTCTCAGCTCCTGTAATTAATCGGTGTGTCGCTCCAGCTGACTACACGTCGTTCCAATCAATCAAGAGAGATACCACGACGCATACGTTTCGGCCCAAAAAGAAAAGTTGCAGTCAATCAGCGCGCGAGTGGGCGTTCTGTGATTTTTGCTTGTGAGCGACTCAGGGACCATCAAGGTATCACGAAGTCGACGCTTGGGAAAACAGCGCGTACACGCCAGAAAATAAATTCCGACAGCACCATGATGACCTTGACGCATGAGTCGAGGGAGCTTTACCTAGAAAAGTAAGACCCTTGGTTTCTATCCTTGCAAACGGATTAGTCGTGGATCATGGCGGCAGTAGCGCGGAGATAAAGGTCTTGACTGGAATGACGTTCCGAGCATGCCTAGGTGTTATCGCGTTGGTAATGTTGGCGGTGAGCAAACATCGGCCGGCAGTGTTGTCTCGTTGAGATGCCGGTGTTCATCTTTTACGGCCGTACTGTTATATATAATACATGGATTCGTGCCTCTTTTCTACTCTTCGAGTTTAGTAAATGTGTCAGCTAGGTTCAAAGGCTGGTGTGCTGACGCAAGTAGCGATATCCGCCTACTAGATACCCTGCAACAGTACACACTCTAGACCTCTCTCAATCTCACGTCGATAAGACATGATATCGCGCAATACTCTGATAACGCTGCCCGATGAATGCCGAGACGGCTCGCGATCTTGCATAAACGCTCTTCTATCGGGCCTTTCGGAAACGACTCGGAATACATGCCTTAGGCCCACGTGCGTATGTCATAGCGTGGCGGATGGTCAAAGAAAACGAGAAATTTCTCAAAAGGGCCGCCGAGCTTGCGTCAAGGTTGCGTGAGCAAGCAAGCGAGAATTGTTGAAGGAGAAGAAGCGGAGGCAGGATCGCCGGTTTCTCGGCCAAAAAAGGTACGTACCTGCAGCTCGCTAAAATCCTTGCCAAGCTTTCAAGTGTAACATGTGAAGTACCCGAGTACCTCGCTACGACAAGCACGCATAGAGGTAATACCAAAGTCGAGAGGAAAGCGCGAAGTTGCTCCATGTTCAATGATATGCATTGCTCAGCTGTAGTAGCAGCTCAACTGTAGTAGCAGCTCAACTGTGAACGCCATCGAGCTACCTTGCTCTGCTCTTTACCCCCTTAAGTCCCTAACCATACCCTAACACAGTAGTTTCCTTCTCAAAGTACCGGAGAAGGAAAAAAGCCGACTACACGCAAAATCAGACAAACAAGAATCTTTTTGACTTTATCCCTCCCTTGCGGATTTAAACGCCTCGCGACTGAGCACGTAAATAACCAATGGCATGACATGGACCTAGAAAAAGAGAGGATGCAAGAGAGGAACAAGAGAGAAGAAAGGAGATTGTCATAATACAAAATCTGAGGCCTATCAAGCGTATCATGTAAACATGCTTCTTCGTGCCATCAGTCAACTCAAAGTGGACGTGAGAAAGAAAACAATGACCCTTTGTCGTACAAGCTCGTCATGATGATATGGGTAGCCCATATTCTTCTTAACAACGTGTCAAGTCTCTCAAACGTCTTGGATTTGCAGGAGACGGATCTAGTGCTGGCCGTAGTTTCCGCCCCAACCTCCGCGGTTGTAGCTACCGCCGTATCCTCCAAATCCGCCGTAGTTGCCATAGCCACTCTGCTGCTGATGGCTACCGGAGTTCTGGTGGCCTAGACCACCGAGTCCGCCATACTGGCTGTTGCCAAGGTGGTTCGGGTAGTTGCCGTAGCCTTGCTGAGGGTGTTGGGGTCCGCCCTGTCCAGGGGTGCTTTGGTTGGCGGAACCGGGGCGACCGGGCTGAGCACCGAGAGCCGATGGGCTGGGTCCACCGCTCTTGTAGTCGCTCGAGGGCTTTAGGGCGTCATCGTTCAAGCCTTGGCTACCCGACTGTCCATAGGAGCTTTGGTGGAAGTTTCCTGGTCGAGTAAAGGTATCGGGAATGGCACCGAATCCAGCAGCAGCAGAGTTGGCAGTGGCGCTGGGGTTCTGAGATGCTCCAGAAGCTGAGCGACCGTAGTCACCGAAGCCTGCACCCATACCACTGCCGCGATCGTGGAGCGAAGAAGCGCCGAAACCTCCTGCATTGGCGGGTGAAGCCGAGTGCTGGTCGAACGAAGCTTGGGGAGACATGCCGTAGTGCTGGGGTTGACCGTACATGCCGCCCTTTCCGAACGAACCATAGCCTGCTCCTCCTTGGCCGTAACCACCGAATTGGTTCATGTAGTTAGCGTAGTAGGGGCTGCCATAGTATGGGTGGTTGTATGGGTAGCCCGCACTGTGACCGTGCTGCGCGTGCTGGCCTTGAGCGCCATGTCCCTGACCTGCCATAGCAGCCGGGTTAGGGGTGTTGTGACCGCTGTTCTGAGCGTCACCGTAACGGCTCTGAGACTGAGAATGTTGTTAGCAAGGGATAATAGAAGAATACAGAATTCTGCGTGAGCTACTGTCCCTACTCCGTCCGTGTCGTTTGCCTTTCCCGTCTCGAGCAACTCATTCAGATGAGACATTCGGATTCGTTTGGCATAACGATCGTGCATGAGTATGGAGAGCGCAACAGGTTCACTTACTTGTGGGATCTGACTCTGTGAATAAGCCGAGTCAGTAGGTCCAGAGCCGAATGCACTGCCAGTACGCTGCTGAGCAGAACCGGCTTCCTGCTGGCTCTGCGCAATGGGCTGACCGTAGCTTCCATAGTAGTTCTGGTATTGCGAGCGTTGCTCGGAAGTAAGGTAGTTGGAGGGGTAGTTGTCTGGGGCGGAGGAGAAAGCACCAGGCTGAGACGGGGCCTGGCTTTGACCAGGGTAATCGTAGTTCTGCGACTGCGAGTGGTTCGACGCTGGGATCTGCTGGCCGAATGGATCGTATGGCTTCTGCGGTGGCGCGGAGGCCTCCGAGTGAATACCTGGCTGACCGTACCTAGCAAACTGGTTGTAGGGCTGGTTGGACTGAGATCCTTGGTTCTGCATAGCTTGAGATCCAATGGGGTTTGAGGGAGACTGCTGCAGGCTGGGTTGGTGTTGGGGGACGGGAGGGAGTCCAGGGGCCTGCTTTGGTGTAGGGGCAGACTCTTGTTGGGGGGCATCTTGAGATGCTTGGCGAGGAGCGGGAGGGAGAGAGGTCTTGGGCTGGGTAATGGGGGAGTGTTGGGGCGGCTGAGTCCTGGTCTCTGCCTCTTCCCTGTCTTCGTCGACATCTGGGTCCGAGCCTTCGCCCAATCCCATGCTGCCAAACTGAACTGCAGCCCTGTCTACGGCGTGGTTGCCGGGCATGACGACTGCCTCCTGTTGCTCCATCAACCTCCTCTGGTAGCTCGCGCTTCGGTGTGGGGTACCAGAAGTCGCCTTCAATGCGGTCGTCTGGAATCCTCCAATTGCGGGACGGCCAATAGGTGCTTGTGTAGGACCGTTCAATGGGGTCGCTACTGCACTCCCAATATCCTTCGAGCTTGCGACAGTGCTGAAAGCTGTCTCGGTTGGAGGTGGATGGGACTCGTCGGGCAGATGCTCGACGTTCTCCTGTGTTAGCTGATCTCCAGAGGGTGTGAGGGTGACGTCAGGTGCAGCATCGTCCACGCTCTTGTCTGGCGTCATCTTGGACGTGTCTTCGGCCGTGATGGGCGGGGTCTCGACGGTCTCATCTGCGACAGGGGGTATAGGCAGTTCTTCTGCCTGCACGGCGGGCTCTTGGGCAACTTGGTGCGCGGGCGTCTCGTCGGGTGCTTGTGCGGGCACTTCGGGGGCTGGAGCAGCAGCAGGTTTCGGTGCTGCCTTGGGAACTGCGGGGACGGGCTTGGGTGCAGCAAACATACTCGCCCAAGTCTTCTTCGCGGCTGTCAGGCCAGCCTCTACAACAGGCTTTATGGCTTCGGGCGTCGCTTCGGGCGCGTGTACGGTTTCATCGTCCTTTTTGGTCTCGTTGGACTCTTCTGGGACTGTGGGTGTGTCCCACGCAGCGGACTCGGTAGTCGGGACTGATCCAGCAGCCGCACGAGGTCCACTGGCGGCGCCTCCACGACCGCCTCGAATTCCACCGCGACCACGATCAGTGCCCCGTCCGCCACGGCCTCCGCGACCGCTGTCGACACCACGGCGGGCTCCATCGGGCCGGCCGCGCAGACTGGACGCGCCATCGATGGGCACGATGTTCTCCTTGGCCTTGGAGCGGGACCTGTCCTTTGCTTTCTTTGGGACTTCTGAGAATTGCGAGACAGCGCCTGTAGTGCATTAGCCTTGTGCCCGTCGTGTGTACAAATTACGTGATGCAGGCGCAGGGCACGTGGGAGGGTCGCGCTTACCCTCACTGATCTTCTCGATGGTGGTCTGCAGGTCACCGTCAGATTCTTCGATTGCGAGGACGAGATCGGCGTCGGTCCAGTCGGGGAATAGCTCCTTGAGTGTGGATAGCTGTGACTGGTAGCGCTTCTTAAGCTCTCCAAGTTCGCCTTGGTCTGCTGATGTGTCAATGTTGGAGGATGCGCTGTCGCCGTTGGTCTTTCTGGGGCCTCGAGAGCCGTATGATGCCCTGCCGCCGCGGGCAGAGCTCCTGCCTCGCGCAGGCCGAGATGGTGCTTCAGACATTGGATCTGTGTGATGTGTGGGCAAGCCGCGGGGGACTTAGGTGTGTGTGTTTGTGTGGGCGGATTGGTGGGCAGGCGAGGTGATGATGTAGAGGGAGGAGTAAAGTTGGGGAAACAGCTAAAGGGAAGCGACCACGTCGGCTTGGCGCTAGAGCTTCCAATGGCTGAGGACGCGGCAGGGTCGCGTTGGCTGGGGCTGAGGCAGGCTGTTGTTTATGCAGAAGTGAGGTGAGGGCTGAAGGTCAATTGATCTACGAATAGCTGGAGCGTCTCGTCCCAGCCTGCCATGATGCGCGCGTTAAATCTGTCACGTGCGCATAAGGCGGCACCTTCCCGAACCGCCTGGTCCACCCTCGTCATCCGCCTCACTCCACCCGCCCAGACACACCAACACCAACACGAAGCCATGCAGTCTTCCGCCGGCAAACGCGTGCTGAGCACTCTCGCCTCCAAGATCCACCCTCAGCTCCCCCTGTCGCCGCGAGAGTCGCAGCAACTCCTCAACTTGCTGACCAACTCCTTCCGTACTCATCTCGACCACGCCCACCCCCTCGCCCCCTCCGAGAGCAGCCAGAGGAAACCGACACGAGAGTTGACCACCAGCCATGGCCGACGCAATTCCTCTCCAAACCGCCAGACGTCGTCGTACGATTCAGCAACTCAGCACATCGACTCCATCTTGAACAACCCTCTTCTTGCTGTGAAGCCCCGTCGGAGAGGATCAGGGCCGGCTGCCGTAGATATCATGAGAGACCCCATGGCTTGGTTCGTCAATGAGATCGCCGCAGGTTCCGCCACTCTGCCAAAGGCCGCCGTATGTCTCGAGTACCTCGAGAAGACCACGAACCCAAGTCCCTTGAGACTTGAGAACGGAAGATCACCAGCAACTGTACTCGCTGAATGGCTCAAAACCAGCAACTTGGAAAACTCAAAGCAGCTTCTCGACATGTCAATCAAATCGGGGCGCGGCACTCGATTTCTAAACAGATTGGTGGCTCTACTGCTAGCCGAGGGAGAGACCACAGCACTCTGGCGCTGGTTCATTCGATCAAACGAACAACGCGCAAAAGACACCGGACTAGATGTCGCACGGATAGCAACTTTCAAACAACAACTCCTAGCCAAGATGGTTGTACTCTCGGCGGACAACAAAGACGTTACTAGCAGTATGAATGTTTTCATGCAAGCGTTCCGCCTGCTCGAGAACGCAGGATACGAAGCAGCTTATGACGTGCTAAGACCTGCAGGTGGTCATCTTGTAAATCTGATCATTTCCAATCCCGACCATTCAATAGCGCCGCTATTATACCAGAAATTCCTGCTGTCATCAATCCACTGGTTTGGAGACTGGAGTCGAGCGGTCCAGTCCATGCTCTCACTGCACCACCCGACCCAACCTAGCGCAAAACCTGGCCTCAAATTCATCCAGGATCCTGCTGGCGCTATCAAATACTTAAACGCATCTCGGGGTCGACGGAATTTCCTGGTTCAGCTTTGCCTAGGGGTAGCCCGGCAGCTGATGGAACAAGAGAATTTCGCGGAAGCGCAGAGCGTTATGGAGTTCACAAAAGAGCACTTCCCTGAGATAGTTCTACCGACACAAGCGATCGTGCAGCAGCAAACAGCAGAAGAGGAGAGGAAACATAGAGAGAGGAGGAATCTGGAACTACTGGATCGCCTGGTCTTAACTTGAACGGTTTTCTACACACTATTTTACAAATTGTATGCAACTGCGACAGGATCGCAGTTGTTTTTGGGAGGATGTGTCGTATACACGAATCCTTGTGTATAGGCCTGATGGTAGTGCACCGGTGGCCTGGGCGTGCGGGGAGACGCCGTTGCTGGGCAGGCGTCATAACACGCGAGCACAAGATCTGCGAACACGATGTGCGCAATGCTATGCAAACATGATATAATAAATCTCACGATCTCTCACGATCGATTCCATTGCTCTACGAGCTAATCTAATTAAGCCTCCGATTGACTTTTGGTATCGCTAAAAAGAAACAAAAATCGAAATCGAACATGTCGTGTCATCGTGATCTCATTGCCCCGCTCTATGCCTTGAGCTCACCACCGTCGGTCTCCTCTGGCCAGACATCGTAGCCGAAAGTGTCCTTCATGTTGACAAAACGTGTGTGCCGTCCCTTGGCGACCTCCTCGACGGCGTCAAAGTCGGCCTTGCTGAGCTCGGGGATGAGCCAGTTGCTCTCGATGCGCTTGGGCGTGGAGCTCTTGGGCAGGACAACGTAGCCGCGCTGAAGACCCCATGCGAGCAGGACTTGCGCAAGGTCGTGACCGCTTCGCTCGGCAACTTCGTTGAGCTTGGGGTTGGTGCGGACCTTCTCGCCCGTGCTGGGAACTTGGTTCTGGGAGCCGAGCGGCGAGTAGGCGGCGACGAGGATGTCGTTTTCCTGGCAGTACTTGACGAGGTCTGTGTTGGGGAGGAAAGGGTGGACTTCGATCTGGTTGATCATGGGCTTGACCTTCGCGATCTGAAGCAGCTTCTTCAGGCCGGGGATAGTCCAGTTGGAAACTCCGATCGCCTTGGCCTTGCCGGAGTTGTAGATCTCCTCCATGGCGCGCCATGTGGGCTCTGGGTTCTCTGTGAGCTCCTTCTTGATGATGTACTTGCCATCAGCACCCAACTTGGGCTGGTGGTTGTCATCGCTCTCTGCGGCAATGGGCCAGTGGACGAGGAACGCGTCAATGTAGTCAACGCCCAAGTTCTTCAGACTCGACTCAAAACTCCACTTGACCTCCTCGGGCTCGTGCAGGTGGTTCCATACTTTTGTGCAGATGAAAAGGTCCTTGCGTGTGACGTTGGGGTTCTCCTTGAGGAAATCGCGGACGGCGTCGCCGACTTCGCCTTCGTTCTGGTAGAACCACGCGCAGTCGAGATGGCGGTAGCCCGTCTTGAGCGCTGTGGTTACGGCAGCGTACGTCTCGCCAGACGCGCCTTCGCTGGCAAAGGTGCCGAATCCGACGGCTGGCATGATGACGCCATTGGACAGCTTGAAAGACTTCTGGTTCGCGAGGGGGGCCATGATTGCGGTGTTGTGATGCTTGAGATGTGAAAATGTGATGTAGGTTCAAAACAATGAAAGGTGTCAAGTGATTTGAAGATGGTTTATTCAGCGGCAACAGCGCGTGCTGGGACTATTGTGCTACATATATCCAGCGTAACCTTGGTCCGTCTGAAATTTCTTTCTTCAAGGTTTCATCATCGACCATGCCCAACCATGAAGCTCTGCCGGCCGTGACCTCACACCGAGAGATTCCGATCGCAGAGGCATCTCGCAGGCATCGGTCCCATTGCGAAAAAACTCCATAATAGTCCCATCCAACAGTTTCACGTTGGCCCTCTGGTGTTGGCCCTCGTCATCAACAATGACGTCGGTTGTGGATTCAGGGTCCACAGCACGGGCCGAGCGAAGCCATTTTAATTTCTGGCGCGGAAGTTTTGCCGACTTCAACTTCGTTCGCAAGGAAATGTGGAACGATGTAGTCCCAATAGTCGTGCGGCTCTGCCGTTGTCAGCCACTCGTTTAAGCAGATCGCTAGCTGCCTTCGCCCTAATTCGGCGAGCCGCGGTTACCTCGCCCCACCCACTGCTCGTCACTACCAGGAACTGCTGGGAAGTAACGCCGTGTCTGTCTGCAAGCTGCCTGTACCGTCTACACATCCTGCTACAATCGTCTCAGCTATTCCCACATGTCGCATATGCACGCCAACCACCTCTGACAGGCGGTGTACCGTGCCTTATCTTCCGGCCGCGCTCTGCGTCCGGTCAAATGAGGCTCTGCGCTAAGCTTCGACGGCATCGGCGAGAGGTATACAACGCTGTTTTTAGGTGTTGTGGCGACTCACAGCACTACGCTGCTATCGGTCCCCAGTTTTCGGCGATAATACGGCGGTGACGGTATCCTACACATTCTCTGGTTCAGCAAACTTCTCCACTAGTGTTGCCATGCACGGCCACTTCCGCATGGTAATGATGTCGCACTGTGGGTACATAGGTACTTGTTGAACGCTCACAGTGCTAGAACGTGGTTGGTGTGGCCGGCCTGAATCGGGATAGCGAAAAGCTCCTGCGAAACTTTCTAGAAGAGATTGGCGAATGATGATGGCATCTGGGGTTTATGGCAGTCGCTACCTATCGGGTGATGTGATATATAGAGCCCCTCCCCCAGGACCCTGATACTGCTCATTCATCATCACACAACTCCACATCTACTGTCACTCATAGCTTCTGTAAAGCTTGATACTACTATTACTACCTTCTTGATTTGATACCCCATTCTTATATCAAACTTCAACTACAACCGCCATCATGTCTCCCTCCGTCCAAGAGAACGAGGTTCCTCTCACTCAGACCAAGTCCAACACCCAGGTCCCAATCCCCGTTGACAACGAAGATGGCACTGAGAACGCTGTCGAAGTACCAGCAACCCGAAGTGCCATGGCCGACACCACTAGCTACATGCACAACCTCTCTCTCCAGCCTTCCATGAAGGAGAGGAGAGGATCCCGCAACTCCTTCGGTACCTCATTGCCCATCCCTCGTTCCAAGAGGCAATCACGTCTCTCATCCGTTCACTACCCCGATGGCCGTGGTGCTGCTGTCCGCCCTGGCATGCCCCCGATCCAGCCATCCCGCGACATCATCGCTGCTCAGCTCCAGGACCTCGCTGGCGAGAAGGTTCGCGCCGCTAAGGACATGGCCTTCGTCTTCGACATTGACGGTGTCCTCGTCCACGGTGACCGTCTCATCCCCGAGGGTCAGCGCGTCCTCGAGATCTTGAACGGAGACAACGAGCTCGGCATCAAGATCCCCCACATCTTCCTTACCAACGGATCTGGTAAGCCTGAGCAAGCCCGTGTCGACCAGCTCTCCAAGATTCTCCACAACCCCATCTCGACCGAGCAGTTCATCCAGTCGCACACTCCCATGCGTGCCTTGGCCGAGTACTACAAGACCGTCCTCGTTGTCGGTGGAGAGGGCTACAAGTGCCGTGAGGTCGCTGAGCAATACGGCTTCCAAGACATTGTTGTCCCCAACGACATCATTGCCTGGGACCCTACCATCGCCCCTTACCGTGTCTTCACCGATGAGGAGCGCGCGACTTCCCGCCCTCGCGACTTCAGCCAGGTCAACATTGAAGCCATCATGGTCTTCTCTGACAGCCGCGACTACGCCACCGACATCCAGATCATCATGGACCTTCTCCAGTCTAAGAACGGCAAGTTCGGAACCCGTGCTGCGGACCCCGTCTCCGAGCGCATCCCCATCTACTTCTCTCAGGGTGACATGCTGTGCCCTACTGAGCACCCCTTCCCCCGTATGTCCCAGGGAGCCTTCCGCATTGGTCTCGAGGCCATGTACAAGTCGCTCACCGGTGTTGAACTCGAGCGTGTTGTCTACGGTAAGCCCGAATTGGCTACCTACAAGTACGCCGACGAGGTCATCGCTTCCTGGATGGAGACCATCCACAACGACGAGAAGCTGCCCGCCAACATCTACATGATTGGTGACAACCCTGCTTCCGATATCGTCGGTGGTAACATGTACGGCTGGAACACTTGCCTTGTCCGCACTGGTGTCTTCCAGGGTGGTGACAACGACGAGAACAACCCTGCTTCCTTCGGTGTCTTCAAGAACGTCTTCGAGGCTGTCACCACTGCCATGAAGAAGGAGCTCGGCCAGGACTTCAAGTTCAACTTCGACGAGAAGATCAACCCTGTCATGGCTGAGGGTGGCTCTTCTGCCATCGCTTAAGTGTTGATTGGGAACATCAAACGATTGATACGAAGGGCTTTCTTTCCTTTGTTGTAGATAAGCATTTCTCTGGCGTTTATGGGTTTTATATCCTTGCAAAGCGAAGCTAGCACCACTTTATAGATTTTACGAACAATTGAGTCCACGGATTCTTGGTTTCTTTTATAGATTACGATGAATTCTAAAAGTCTTCTACCTCTTTACATCATCGCTTCATTCCATTGCCTCTTTACATAGATGTGATGTCTTCGTCCCAGGTGTAGTCTTTCCATTACCACTCATTTCACTACCTCATGTAAACTTGACATCGCACAGAGTACCATCCATCCTTTCATCTCTACTCCAAAACCGTATCTTCGCTCCCGGTTCGTCATCAAACCCAGTGACTTCTTGGCGCAGTTCCTCTGTTCGCACAGACTATCAAAAGCTCGTTAGAAAAACATCTCATACTCGCATGAGTTGTGTCAAGGTTTACTGACACAAAATGTCCCCTCCATATATAGCTTCCCCTGTACCTACAAATGTCCTCCCAGCCTTCAACTTCTCTTCATTGCCCTTATCATACCTCATCTGTAGCACCAAATTAGCCTCCATCCCACATAGACTCGTCACAACACAAAACAACTTACTTGAATAGCCCCAGCACCACCATCCTTCATCTCCACTCTCACAAGAAGATTTCCTAACCTCCTTTCCTCCGTTATGTCGTCCGCTTTCTCCACCCTTCCCATACTCAGCCAATTTCCCTCGCTCAACTCCGCATCCAATATTCCTTCTTCTTGTTTCAGCACCTGAGCAGCAATCATGCCCGCAGCCAGCGAATCCCAAACACCCTCGCGCCGCCGGTAGTTGAGCAGGAGAGCTAAGGCGCGCCGACGGACGAGCGGATCGCGGCAGCGCGTTGCGATAAGAAAGAGGGGCACCATGGGGGAGAGTTCGAAGGATGGAGAGATTATCTGAGGTGCCAGGCGGGATGTGAAGGAGTGGGGGTAGGAAGTATGGTTGGAGACTGGGTATGCGGTGTTGGAATGGAAGGTTATCGTCAGGTGGGGTAAGGGCGGTGATGTTGGCGGCGATGGCAATGCAGGTGGTTTAGGTTGAGGCTGGAGCATAGGCAACGTCTCCGCGAGCTCAACAGCCTCCCTGAAGTCCCCGATGTAGGCATCCCACACCATCTCACTCGTGAGACCTGCTCCTGCTGCAACGATCGCCCGCATCATGATGGCGTAGATCCGGAGTAAAGTCCCGCCATCCGTCGCTTTCCCTTCGTCCCCCCTTTCCCTTCCTGTATCTCTTTCAGTACCTTTCCTATACTTCCTGTCAAAAAGCCCAAATTTGTGCTGCCACACCACCAATGCTCTTATCGCCCCTTCATACATTTTCCTAAAATCCTTCTTCCGCGTGACCCTTGGTTCCTTATCTAGATTCCCCGAAGTCCATAGCAGACACCGACTCAACTCAACCAGATCGTCTCTTGCCGCCTCATTGTTCAGATAACCATCTTCTGGTGACGAGATTGTCGGGATCTCTGGTGCGGTATCCAACCACCATTCATATGGGGACGTGTCATCGGAAAAAATCATGGTTTGAAAGTCGAAACGATGGAGGACCTTGGCGATGGCATATTGAATGGAAGTTTGGCTTGTTGATGTGTCGGATGAACCAGAGGGGGAAGGTGGACAGTATTGGTGAAGAATACGAAGACCGTTGCGGAGATGCATATTAGCTGCCCTATAGTTTCCGGATAGGTTCTCGAAACAGGTAAAAATGATACAAAGTATCAATGTCTTCTCGATGACAAACCCATTCTTGCTATGACCATCACCCTTTCCATCCTCTTGAAATGAAGAAAGGAGTTCGTTCGAATACCGCACTGCGCGTATGTACTGTACGAGCGCTGCATCACGGGGTATACTACCATCAGTAGTCGGCGAACTGGTGGCAGTGGCTCCACCACTTTCAAGCCTCTCATGTAAACAGCTCAGCGCCAGGATTCCGTGTTTCACAGCAGGTTCCTCATGGGTCAACTGGAGCACCGTCTGACACCATAGGTGAGAGTCAAAGAACTCGGTCCAACGTGGTAGGGTGTAGGTTTGAAAGTAATGGAATGAGCGATTCTCGAGAGGTTCTGGGCTGAGACTTGTTGACGGGCTTCTGGAGATAGTTGACTGGCGGCGCGATTGCTGTTGTTGTTGTTGTTGGCGCTGGGGAATAGCGAGGAAAGAAGAATTGCGGTACGCGGCTGCGGTGGCTGGAGACGTGGAATCTTGTGGCGATGTGTCTCTGTAACCACCACATGTTCGATTGGCTCTTGTGCACCTGTAACATGCTGGTGGTCGTTAGTCCTCATTTCCATCCTAGCTGATTTGCGATATTCGGTTAATTACACGGTTTTGCTTCGTCGCATTTTATGCGTCGCTTTCTAGTAACCAGTAAGTAACTTGCGCATGTCTGCTGAGTGATCGGTGTGGAGCCACTTACCGGCAAGTGTCGCATCCTGTTTTGACCCTCAACTTTAAACTCCTTTCCAACTGCCGCAGTTTGATTTCATCCTCCATAATCGCCCTACTCACGAATGTCTTAGATTCTTCCATATATAATGAAATAGGAAAGTTGATTCGGACCGAACACATCCGAAGCGACGTCCTTGCATAACGAGGCTATCGCCTTACCAGATACTGCATCATGACCCTGTAATCGCAATCCAAAGGGCGCAACGTCCAGTCGATTCACTCGCAAAAGAGCTTCTCGCATATACAATACTACGCGGCTAGAAAGCCGAGGTACGCGTCCAACAGCAAAACTCAACTCCTGTACGATGCGCGGGTGGCCTTGCTTCTATAAGCAAGGCTTTCAATGCTATATGGCAACGATTGCTTACGTGGTACCTCCCTCGGCTATCTTACCCACCCTTGCTTTTATCCTTGTCGGGGCATGCAACCAGGCAGAGGCAGTTTCGCGGAGCTAAGTGCACCTTATTAGCCTTGATCGACCCGACCGCGAATCCTTCAGGATTGTTCAAATGACGTTCCGAATAGTATTTCAAATACAACATGGAACACGGCGGACGGACTGCGGAAAGCGGAAATCGAGAAAATCGGTCATAAGAGAGGCTTCATACGGTCGTTGCACCTGGAACTGATAAATCCTTCCAATGAAGATATGGTTGTGCGTTGACGTATGGAGAATCGGAAAAGACGATTTGAAAGCAGAGAGACCTCGGCATATAGCAGAAAAAGTTATGTTCAACAACTTCGAACAGTTCGCGAGAACCTCAGGCCTGGCAAGCACGAAGGCAACATCTTTATCCTCATAATGGGACAGCCACCAAAGCAATCAGGTTTAAGATGGGTTCGCGATCAAAGATTAGGGTTTTTCCAGGCGCGATGAACAACATCCGTCAGGGAGTAAGGATAGTTTCGCGTCGCTGAATTCGGCACCTTTAACAATAAAAGCTGTGCGTATCTAGGATGGCGATGTCAGCTAGGGTGTCACGTAGTTGTTGTATGGATTTGCAGACCATGACGTAAGAGACCATCAGTAAGGTGCCAGCCGCGACGAAGTGGAAGCGCAAGTCTTCAGCAATCACCGGCTTTCATAATATTTCTCTCCCAATTGCTCCCCTCTGGTTTTGTAGCTGGTCTACGTCCCGATGAATGATAACCAGCGTTGGCCGCAACAGCTCGGCTGTGCTATGCAGGCGTGCAACTCGGGGGAGGCTAGCGCCTCCACATGTCCAATCGCGTTAACATAAGGACACACCTTAGAGGATTAAATACCTCAGCGCCAGGCAGGAACTCTCAGAAAGATAAGTTGTAGAGTTGCACATAAGAACAGCTCTTTCAAGCTTCCTTTGAGTGTCGTTGCTACATATACTGCGTGAGGTTGGATTAATTCACTAGCATCGACGGGCATGACCGCATGTGGTTTGGCCTCCAATTAGGGCCGCGATAGCACCACGCTAATAGTTTGTAGTTAAACCAAGCATCGCATCGCGTTACCATGTCTATTACCATCATGTCTTCTATCATCAACACAAGAACTGATCAGGTTGATGAGGGCATTGAATTAGCTGAGCTGTTTGGCAGCTCTCCACCTCCTCAGCAGATTAGCACCCACACTACACTGCTTACGCCTATTCTACCGCTAGCCGTACACACTCGACCTCTTGCATCAGACCACCATCTTCCTAGCGTCCAAATGAGACTGTCGCGTACCAATAAGTTGACAGTCGTGCCTGATGAGGAGAAGACCTGGTTCGGTTATGTCATAGAGTATGCCTCTGTCGAGTCATTGGCACTGCTATTGGAGTTTCTTGTTGCAGCGAAGTAGATTACATAGGAAAGGCACTTCGAGATGATAGGCGGTATCATAGGTTTGTTGCGCAAGTATTCTTTCAACGGATACTAGGCAGTTATAAGAGTCGTCTATAGGGTGCGTGTAGAATGTAATCGGCGAATTTGTCGTCAAGATAGGCTAGAGAGAGAGACGGTCAATGAAACTTTGCCAAAAAGATAATCAAAGAGGCTTCACAGACACATTGACAGCGAACATACCAAGTTGCACTCTTGTTCAGAATTAATGGTCAGATGTGATCACGATGAGAAAGGTGGTTGCGGAATCGCGCAGTTGTCGCAAAAGTCATCAGGCATGATGTAAGAGAGCATTGACGAATTGCGAGAGAACACTGATAAATTAGAAGGGTACATCGATCAATCGTCAGGCGCGACGGATTCGAAGCACTAGTTTTCAGGCACGAACGGTGAGAGCTACGGGCTCATCTTTCCCATGATCTGAATAACGGCCACGTCCCTGCATGCGTCTAACCATACACGTCATTGTGAACTTCACAAATCTCAGTCTACCACTGCGCTCCACCAATGGAGTTAGAGTTGTCAGGGCGCCCGTTGCTTTAAAGCTCGAGCCGCCTACGCGGCAGGCGCCTGTCAGCTTCATAGGGCTACAAGAGAGCGGCGGCGGCGGAGGGAGGATGCTAGGCTCGACTAGGGTGAGTGGCAGCCACGTTTGGTAGTGCGCAGAGTGAAATGCATGGTGTTTGCAGTAGTCCAGCAGCGGGCACTAGCCACACCGACTACGCTAACATGGGCGCAGTCGAACCAATACCAGACGAGAGTGTCCACCGGTTCCAAACTGTAAGTCTTTCATGGTCAACACTAACATAAAAGTTGTCACGAACAATGCATATATAACTTATTTTCCTGCGCGGTCTTCAAATAGTCCACATTGTTCAATACACCTCAAGCCTTTTACTATCCTATCGTAGGAACACCTAGGTATAATTCATCTCAGTCGCCGTACGTACTTCTCGAGCAGCCTCAGAGGGTCCCAGTTGATGATGCACGGCACCACGCTAAACCGTTCTAGTTGAACACAGCATCGCACCTTACCGCCTCGTGC
This sequence comes from Alternaria postmessia, assembly GCF_024291825.1. Classification (NCBI taxonomy): domain Eukaryota; kingdom Fungi; phylum Ascomycota; class Dothideomycetes; order Pleosporales; family Pleosporaceae; genus Alternaria; species Alternaria postmessia. Next base: position 45,367 of record NW_026260132.1, read on the forward strand.
GGCTCACCATGTCTTCTCCTGCTCCCGCTGCAGCCGGACAACTTGACAATTCTACACCTACTCAGTCGGTTAATGCCGACACTGGACTACCTACGCACCACATACCGTCATTCGACTCCACATCTCCTAGCAACAACGAAAGCCAAACAACATCCTCAAGAGCCATAGCCTTTCCACCTAGGCCTGATGACCAAACACTACACGCCTACATCGTGACGAACTTCACATTGATTACGATCGCCATCGCTGTTGTCACACTCGTCGCTACCGTCGCTGGAATACTCGTCGCTATCGTTCTAGCTGTCATATACAAGTGAGCCATACATGGGAGGGACGTAAAGGGGATGAGGCTAAGGAGTTACCGGAGTTACTTTCTTCAGGGTAGAATTAGGCGTAATGAACATACGATACCCATCTACAAGCAACATGTCGTTCGTGTGCAACTTCTTTCTTCTTTCAATATAGACACATGACACAGACGGCAAGATGAAGGAAGAAAAAGACAATACAATTCATATATCTAATATCCAACCAGCCAGCCAGCTTCCGCGGCCCTCAAAAAGTGTATAATATATCCATTACTCGCTCTTACACGTTACGCCCACGCCAAGTTTACAAACAACCCAAAGAGAAAGTGATGAATAAGAAAAGTAAGGCAATGCAAGAAGCGCACTGCCATGCATGCCAGATGACGGGGTTTAAACAAGAGAGAGAGACAGAATGGTGCTCGATGTGCCTCGAATTGATGTGAAAGAAACGCCGCCAGGGGATGCTCCGCTTTCGAGCAAGTCCGTATGCAAATCGTCAAAGTCTGTGTGTGCGTGTGTGTGTGTCGGTATCGAGCCAGCCGAAAGTATATACTCGTTCCTGAAAGTGAATGTAGTTGCTTCGCCTCCCTCCTCCTCCTCAGCCCTCTTTCTCCTCATACATCCTTACCCCGGCCTCCTGAAAGCCTCAACATTAAGCGTAGGCGTCTCGACCTGCCTGTTGGTCGGCACGCCTTCATTCTTTCTCCTATCAAAGAAGTTCTGGCATTCGTGACTAACAAACGTCCATTCCGCCAGTGCTCTTCCAGCATACGTACTTGACGTGGCCGCCGCACCAATTGGAGGCGTAGCTAACACAGGCTCTGTATTGATTCCCTTTTGTTGAAGCAGGGATTGGGCGGGAGCAGGCAGTTTGGGGGGTTGAAGACGCATGTTGTGGTAGGTACCAAAGCGCTTGTCGACCCATTCGAGGGAGAAGCGGAAGTTGTAGGTGCGGTGGGTAGAGGGTGGTGGTTGTGTGGGGATGGATACGGGGGCGGGAACGGATGCCAATGCGGTGTTGGCAAGTGCTTCGGTCGTGGACTTGGCAGGGGATGATGTCTTGCTCGAATTCTCCTTTTCTTTAATGGATGGTGCAGGGCTCTTCGCCTTCGCGGTCTGCTTCGAGCTGCCTCCCATGAGACTTCGCAAAATGTTCCACTTGCCCTTGCCGGACTCCTCGTCAGGAAAGTCGCTTGAATCGGCAGACACGGCGGAGGCTGGTCGGATCTCAGCTTCCGGGATAGTGGTGCTGGTCGGAGTTGGCTTTCGTTGATTAGGGTTTTGTACGACGCCGTCAAACGAAAGGAACGGGCCGTTATTGGCCACAACAGGATTATCATTACGTATGATTAGGAAACGTCGGCCTGGTGCAGGATTGCATGCCTGGGTCGACGGGTAGATGATCTGCTTACGCTCAGCTTCTTCTTGAAGCCAAAGGTAGTGAGACCAGATGGACCGGAGACGGTCACTCAAAGCTCGTTTTATGGCACTATATCATTGTTAGTATTCGCTATCCTTGTCAAGCGTCAAGAATACGTACACTTCAACATCGGTCTCATTTCCATCGTAACGCGCAACCCGCCAGCAGATCAGTCGCATAAAGTAAGACCGTACCATAGGGCACCAGTGGTTGAACCGGCTTTCGAAGAAAGCGGGTTCCAGAAGGAAGTCAAGGCACAATCCACTCTTTCTTCGCTCGTCCATACACAGCGTGCACCAGCTGCTGTAGAGGAATGCGTACAGTTTGATTTCTGTAGCTGTGTTATGACTGGCGGCCATTGCCTTGAAGACAGTAAGCCAGAATGGCCAATCCATTACCGCGTGTTGATCGCTATCGTGCTGTTCGTAGCGGACCATGATAATGAGAGCCTCTTCGAGAAAGTCACAGAGAGTGTAACAGGCACTGTTGTCGTAGATGGAAATTTTACGCGCCTGGGCCTGGAGGAGACGAGCAAAACTGTCGGCAAACATACGCCTGGCAATATGAAGATGCGAGTTCCGCTCGGAAAGGAAATCCCGTATTAGCATAATAAGTCGATTCTCCTGCATCATTCGGGTAGCATTCGCGGGTGGGAGGGCGATGTTTGAGGCAGAAGCGTCGGGTTCTAGAACATCATCGAACGTGATGTCTGCTGCCCTCGATGGATCCTCCACTGGCTGTTGCGGCGCGGTATTCCTGTTGATTGTCGCATCAAGGTTGACCAATATCTGGGCATGTACCATGATGAGTCCTGGCACGCAGATGCGCTCCGCTTGACTGGGCTCAACAGGCAGGAATTCGCTGACTAGAATATGGAAATGCTTGACAAATACATAGAAAAGATCACTTTCAGCGCCAGACCAGCGCTTGGTCCAAAGCCCATACCAGTCAAGATTCGCCATGGCGAGTGGGGGCAACACAGGCTTGTGCAACTGGCGTAAGAGTCGGTTGAGCGAGAGCAACTTCAAGGAATGAAGCATGGGAGGGAAAGCAGCCACAACTCGATCTGAGACAGCATCCAGTCGGTCTAGCTTAGAGACACCAGACTCCTCCATGACCCGCTTCATCATGTCGAGTGAGGGACTCCACAGGCGCACCAACACATCGGCGACGCCTGGGCAGAAGCAAAAAGCATATGCGCACGTCTTTCCACAAAAGGTGACCAGGCTAGCTGCAGCGTTCCGTAACGACATTTTCTCTACAACGAAAGACATCTGAGATTGCAGGTTCTGCGTAAATATATTTCGAACGTTGTGGTAAACGGATTCGGCGAGGAAGTCGGATTGGCTAGACGAAGCAGAGCCGGTTGTAGACGTGGACAACGTCTCTTCGCGGTCTGCAAGAGCACAGAAAGGAGACGGGTAAAGTCTCCATTCGGGTCTCTCCATGATGGCCGCGATTCCTTCCAAAATGACTGGACGATCTGTGCCAGATATCGACTGATTGTTCCGCCCTGCAACAAGTTCCAAGAGGCCGGTCCACCATCCGTTGAGGATGTTGACGCGTCGATCGAGATCTTCTGGCCGGAGCTTGTGGTTTGAAGGGTGTGCGGTATATTGGCGGAGAAAAGGCAGGAGGGTGGTCCGGACGACGTTTGCTTTCAGCGAACTGGACTTGGATTGGAATCTGTCATCTGTTAGCTATTACTTCGCTATCGAGAATAGGGAGTCATGCTTGCGCAGATCTGCGTCGAGAGTCCTGAACGCGGTCCATAGCTCATCTTTCTTGCGAGGCTCCGTCTTGACACCCTTGAGCTTTTCCGCGGATACGTTGCGTGGTAGCGGCGGAACAACGTGGGTCGGGCTGACTGGATTGTGGTTTTGCGGGTAGTGTGGAAGTTTTTCTGTCGAGAAGGACTTGGGTACAGAGGGCAGGTTGGAGGCACTGCTTGAATTGGCAAAGAGACCGCTAAGGCGCTTGTTCTTCTTGTTGAGAGGCGCCGGCGGTGGAATGTCTTCTTTCACGACGTCTCTCGCTTCAGACTCCTCTGGAATGCTGGTTGTGGTTGTAGTCGTTGGTGTCTTGCGCTTGTTTGGCTCAGCAGTGGTAGTAGTAGTGGGCTGCTCCTTGTCGGTGGCACTCTTCTTCTTGAGTTTCTTTTCTTTCACAGGCGACGAAGAATCTCCCGGTTGCTCTTTTATGACCCACGACTTCCTCCGCAGGTTGGTGAGGGAGCGCGACGGGGAGCCAGCCGGGGACTCTGATTGTTGCTTCTTCACAGCATCGGTCCGGCCGCGTTCAGCCTTCTTGTCCGTCTTGCGTTCAGCTGACGGTTCTCTGCTCCGGCTGGAGAAGGGGAGAAATCGCGAGGAACGACGCGAGAGATTGTTGGGCCTGAGTTGCGGCATTTCCACACCAGCTATGTCCGGAGCCTCTTCTGAGGAGGGGCTCGATCCACCTGAGTTGCTCTCAGACGTTCGCTCTTCGCTCTTGCCAGTTTCGACATCGTCTTCGGAGCCTCTGAGTTCTACCACCGGCACATCAGTATTGATGTCCTTGACCTGGGGGAAGTACGTGTACGAGGCGGCCTTGGGTAGCTGGGCGCGCTGAGTTTCCTGGGGAGGCTGCGGGCCGACCTCTGACGCGGCTCTACTCCTGCCCCGAATGGCATTCGCGAGCGAGTAGTGGCCGCGCGGAGCCGGAGCAACGGCGATGGGCATGGCGACGGGAGTTGGAGGTAACAGGGGGGATAGAGTCGCAGTAAAGGGCCGGCTGTTATTTTTGGTCAACACACTTCGAGGTTTATGAGCTCATGGCGCTGAATTGGGACGGGTGCGGCGTTGTGCTGTCAGGCGGGCCGTTGTGCAGGCAGTGGCAGTGAACGGGCGAAAGTCCAGTAGGGTTGCGTGAAGGACGCGAAGACGTCACAAACGAGGCTGTGGTACCGGGAGCGAACGGAAGCCGCTCTTGGAGTGCGGGGACTGAGAAGTTTGTGCGAAAGCGAATGGTGTAGTTGGACAAGAGGTAGTAGCGACTGGCAGGCCTTCAGGTTTGAGATTCAGCACTCGCTGACGCCGCTGGGGGCAGGTTAGAGCTATTACTTTGACGCTTCGCAGGCGGACGAACTGGGACTAGCAGGGGTCATATGCGCAGCTTTCGCCTGTGCAGATCGCGTCGGAGCGATAATTCTATATTAAAAACGGGCGTATTCTTGGTATCATTTGCCTTTCGTCTACTGACCCGCGCCGCGCCGTTTCTTTACCTTTCGACGCTGGGTACGAGTTTTAGGGAGCCCGCCATCCACGGCCAGCATGACGCCTTTCGTCACACAGACAAAGTCCTGTGGCGATCCGGTGGTGTGCCAGCTATGCATCGCGTACACATGGTCGGGACAGGCTGCGTCTACTGCGCAGTGGGCCCCCCGGCGAACGAACTTGTTTTTCCCTGACGTGAACTGCGAACACTGCAATCTCTCATGGCTGCAATCTCCTGGCCATGACCTGGGTATATTGCAAAACCCCCGCCGCTTACCGCCTCGTTTCAGTCCCGACGTCTTTCCATCATGACTAGAACAAGCACGAGGTGAGTAATGCTGGTCGACTATTCCAACGACTGGTGGACAGGTGCTAGTGCTTCAGGGTAAACCTCTCAACCAAAAAAAAGTCCATTGTCCGCATCGCACTAGGACGTCGGTATGCAAAGCCGTAGATGCAGATAGGCGACCGTGCTTGCAGCTACTGCGGCAGAGTCCAACCGCGATGCCTCTTGAGCCCCACGCGCATCCTGTGCTTTGTCCGAGGTTCCGAATATGAGAGCATTATCGGGACGGGACATGCCAGACAGACAACTGTGCAGACCGGCTTATCTGAGGGGCCACGGTCGCTGCAGTCGATGATGCAGTCGCGTGTGCATGTGTAGCGATCACCACTGCCAGCCGCGTACGATGGACGCTTCTCGGAACAATGTGCATCAGTCGGTCAGAAACGCGACACGTCGTATGAGTGAAGGTGTGAAGTTGGGTGGGAATAGATGCGACAGAATAGTCACTTGTTACAGCGTTACAGGCTGGCACGTAAAAGTAAGCCAGCTCCTGCCAGAACCTCATCACGATCATGGCACCCCGCACATGCTTCACGTGTTTTACCCCCTCTCCTGAACATACGCCAGATCAACTGCCAAGGTGGGATGCTTGCTTCTCAAAACGCGATGCGCATGCACAAAAAGTACATATTCCAACAACTGCGGACCCGTGTTAGTTCCCAGTCCATCACGACAAAGCACGGATGTTAGACCCTGAGCAGGCTAGTTGTATAACTTCCACGTCTCATGTACTTGTAGATCGCGGCCTGTATCGAGTCAAAAAGAATGCCCGTCCATGAGTAGTTTAGTTTGGGCACCTTTGTCCTGAAGCACCAAAGAACAGCTGTTTTAGATCAACGCGCTCGTCCGTCTGGACCCAGCATCGATAGTCACGACTTGAACTGCTCAACATCCCACGGAACCAATCAATAGTCACAGTTTTGGATGCTCTGCACCCCCACGTTGATCATATATCACGTCACGTGATTTGCGTATTCCCGGACATGGCTGAGGTTCAGTTGGGTTCATCGCCCAATGGTATTGGCACAGTCGCTAGTATTTTAATACATGGCTTCCCTCACCCAGCAGCGCTCTAGTGAGTGGCTCCAGGGGTGGTAATGCTCTCGTCCTCCTCCTCGAACCAGTCCTCCTGGGGCAGCACAGCGTCGTCCTCGCCCTGGGCGCCCTCAACGTCGACTGCCTGTGTCTCGTATGCCTTGAGCTCGTTCGCGATGTCGGTCTCCTCGGGGGAAGCGGGGGCCTTGGGGACAGTGAACTTCTGGACGTGGCCCTCAGCGTCGCCGGCCTTGACTTCGGGAACCTTGTAGTTCTTGAGCTCGCGGAGGTACAGGTCCTGCACTAGGTCGGCTGGAGTACCAATTGGGTCAGTACGGTCCCCTATGTGAGCGCTTGGGATGAATCACCTGATCGGACGGCCGAGGGAGTGATGAAAGTGCGGCGAGCGACAAAGGCAGGCTGCTGGCGGGCAACTCGGACAAGCGCCTGGCGCTGTGGCGGGTCAGTACGTGTCCAGATTCCAGCAGCAACAAAACCGTACCGAGGCCCTGATGGATTGCGCGATCATTGTGTAGGTGTGGTGACGTGGGGAAGCTGGCAATGGGAGCTACAGTGAAGGTCGATGTTGGGGAAAAACCGTGGACCGCCGCAGCTTGAGCCGCGACCGCAAACAGTTTAGCGCGCGCCAAGTAGCAAATGGCCGCCTGCAGTTCCAACTATAACCTTCCCTCCGTCACGTCTCTCCTCCATCCTGCAGCCTGTCTCATACCACCACACTCACTCGACCTGCTCCGCCCCAGAAGCAGTCTGCAAGTGTCGTCGGTCGACCGCGCGCAATAGCTAGAACCTAATACAAATCCGTAGCTGATCCCGCAACTGCTGCAACAATGTCGTACGCTCCCGATGGTCGCCTGCTGTCGCCTGGCGAGGTCTATGAAGCCGCGCCCGCGCCCGTGAAAGAAGACGAGTGGCAGGAAGACCTGAACGTTGCCATGATCTGCCCGGACTGCAAGGAGAATCCTCCGAATCTAGTTGAAGAGTTCAGCGCCGGCGACACCATTTGCGGTTCCTGCGGTCGCGTTCTCGCAGAGAGGACTATAGACACGCGCTCTGAGTGGCGCACTTTCTCCAACGACGGCAAGTACTTGCCTGCTTGTAGGAAATGCAAGTGAGACATATGCTAATGTTGCGCCTTGCATCTAGATCAAGGAAACGACGATCCCTCGCGTATCGGAGACGCCGCGAACCCGCTGCTTCATGGCTCTCAACTCCAGACGGAGATCGGTTTTGGCGACGGTGGTATGAGAGTCCGCGACCTGAGCCGCGCGCACAACAAGAGCAACCACGATAAAGTCAACAAGGCGTTGCAGGCCGCATACGGACAGATCTCGGCGCTCTGCGACTCACAAAACATCAGTCGCCCGACCGCCGAGACAGCCAAGATGCTGTTCAAGATGACCGACGACGCCAAATTGTTCAAAGGCAAATCGCAAGACGCTATTATCGCCGGCTGCATCTTCATCGCGTGTAGGAAGCACGACCAGCAGCGCAGTTTCCGCGAGATCTTCAAGATGACCAACGTCAGCAAGAAGGAAGTCGGCCGTACATTCAAGGTTCTCGAGGCCTTCATACAAAAGTCGCAAAACAGCGGGCCCTCCGTCGCAGGCAACGGTGCCGTCATCGACACCGTCAACCTTCTCAACCAGAAAGGCGGCACCACAGCCACCAGCGCTGCGAGTCTCATGCCCCGTGCCTGCGCCAAACTTGCCCTTGGAACACAGGTACAGATGGTTGCAGAGGAATGCGCGGACCAGGTCGCTCATTACGGAGTCGCAGCTGGACGTTCGCCGCTGTCCATCGCTGGTGCCTGTCTCTACCTCGTCTCCCATCTCATGGGCCAGCCCAAGTCTCCGAAAGAGATTGGTCTCGCAGTCGAAGTCAGCGACGGAACGATCCGCACTGCATACAAGCTCATGCACTTGGAACAGGACAAGCTCATCAAGGAGGAATGGATCGCAAAGGGTGGCGATCGCTCCAGGATTCCGCAAGCATAGTTGTCTTGCGAGCCTTTAGGGTCGCGTTGGGATTTTGAGGTCTCTTCAGAAAATTGGTTTTGCATTTACAAGGACAGCGCATTGCATGGTGTTTATGAACAGGGTTCGTAATTCTCTGGTATGGGTAAGGCTTGGGGGTTTCTTAATACGGTGGCATTGCTAGTACGTTTTTTCTCTCTCTCGTAGCCTCACTCAAATTGCTTTGGCAACAACACATGATACCCGATAGATAGGCACATATCGAAAAAATTGAAATGGCGTTGGTTTGGAAAATACGTCGATATGCCGAGGTGAAATTGACTGTAGGCTACGGTTCACGTGTTAGTATACTGGTCTTACAAGCACACAGCACAAGACCGGCGATTCGACTCTCAGAGTTTGGTTAGAGGACCCTGGTGTAGACCCTGTTGACATTGCATTACGAGTACATGATTCCAAACCAGCTATTTATCTTAATCTGCCCAACATTGTCGTATGATAGCCATTCTTGCTCGTCCATCTTGAGTTCATGTTGTAATCAACGCTTTCAAATCTCCATGTATGTTACGCTGAGGAAGGTACAGGGTCTTCCCCCACAAGAGCATACGTCTGTGCTGCATTACGAGCATACCTTGCCAAGTACCCAACATGGTGCTGTGATAGTCATTATTGGGGCTTTGCACACGATGCCACCCCTCAGTCTAACCTCCATAGATGTTTCTTCACCATTTCGAGAAGGTGGACAAGGCTGCTTCCAGTAAAGCAGTATCATTCCTGACAAATATCAAGAAAGCGCAAGCGGAGACGACCCAGCGAAAGTGGTGTATCGTTCTTCCTATAAAACCACATCTACTGCCTTCCATGGTTTTGTTCACGTTTCCGTCAAGATTTCCTCCAGCCTACACTGAAGCTCACTGGGAGTACCTCCCTCACTCCCTAACCCAGTCCATCACAAGCTCTCTCAGCCGTAGGTCGCCACCCACCAACTACTAACCACCCACCATGAAGCCCATCATGCCCTTCCTCATCTCTCTCCTCTGTCTTGTCTCGGTTTTCTTCGTCCCCGTCGTCTCCGGCCACAACATCGTAAAGTTCATAAACCACTGTCCCTACCCCCTCTTCTTCTGGCAAGTCGGCCCCCGAGACTCCGGTATCGACGGCAGCAATGCCTACCGACAAATGGTTCCCGGCGGTGGTGGCTCGGTAATCCACGAGATGCGGAATACAGAGGCGCTAGGTGGGGGATTGAGCCTCAAGATACGGGACCTGGATCACTATGCGGTGGCACCGGCGGGTATTATCCAAGTTGAGTACCATTTGGAGCCGAGCAAGGGATTCATGTGGTATGATCTTAGTGCTGTGGATTGTGACCTGACTGCTGGGCCTGAGAATGCGATGTATTGCCGTAAGTTGTCTTCTCTTCAAGCTTGATGGCTGGCTGTGGACTAATGATGGTTGCAGCGCTTATTGAAGGTGGCATCAAGCTCTACGTTCCTGACGCGTACCTATATACTCCAGAAGGACCGCAAGGCGAATGTCCGACAGGGAGTTGTAACAGCACCGGATGTACCGACGCTTATGAAAGGGAAGGTGGATATCCTGGTGAGCCAAGTTGGGTGTGCAAGGCTGGTGCTGATCTTTTCCTTGAGACATGTAAGTTGATGACAGATTGAAAGAAGTCTTCTGAACGAACACTGACGAATAACCCCAGGCATCGAGAAAGCTGGCGAGAGGACCTTCTTCGGAAAGGATCCAAGTGCTTCCGCACCAGTCCACCAAGCCATCCCAGATCCCTTCGCCCAACCTCCTCCGCCGCCTCGAGCTGTTCCCTATAAAGAGCTCAAGATCTCGCCCAATGGTGAATGTAGGTCTTCTGCTAAACCCCCTTTCCCTTCCCTCTTCAACATCTCACTAACGAAAGTCGAACAGGCGGACCTATCGAAGGTTACACTTGCACCGGCTCTCAACACGGCCTCTGCTGCAGTCAGTACGGGTACTGTGGTAACAGACCCGAATACTGCTATGCAGGATGTCAAACCGGCTTCGGATACTGCCTCGGAGAAAACGAGGCACATCCCCAAGTTGCGGGTCCCGAGCCTTTTGTGCTGTCCATCGTTGGTACTGCTACTGATATCAGTGTCGTTACGTGGACTACAACAGCGACTGCGTTTTTGACAGAGACGGAGACAGTGACCGTTACTGCTACTGCTGCGTTCACTTCTCTTCCTGTGTCGGCAAGATCGTCTCAAAAGATGTTCAAAAGATATCCGAGGAGGAATGCAGCGGCATATGCGAATATGTGAGGGGAAGAAACCCCTTTAAGCACCTATTGAAGTTGAGGCATCAAAAACGAGACGGGTACAAAACGAATTGTACTGCCGTGTCCATCTCCATCACGACGCCAGGAAAGACCTGCTACGACAAAGATTATTTTGATATCAGTTATTCATTTTCATGACTGCCGATTCAGGTATTCGCAACTGCTGAAGCTGCAGGATCGGCACTACCTGCTACTCCTTGTCTGGTATGGAAGTATGGATGCGTGGCGAGAGTCTAGACATGGCCCTTGAAGTACTTCGCGGCAACTTCGAGTTGTGGGACGAGGCACAGAAGAAGCGTTTTCATGGTCTTTACGACGCTACGCACGGTCGATTCCGTAGCAGGAGGGATGCACTCGGTACTCATGGTTAGCCCTCTTCAAGTTGCCGTGGTGGTGGCTGTCATGGTTGGGCGCTTTGTAGCCTGTGGTCTGTTGATAATGTTTAGTAGATAAATGGAATGAAAACTGTCATCAGAAACTATTGCTTCTTGGGACAACGAAGCATCCGTGACAGAGGAAGCTGTGTTTCCTAACATTAAGGAGAATGGGTGCCTTGAGCTCAAACTATAGCCCCAGCTCGTCGTTGAGTTGTGCTCTCCAAGGTTGGTGGGCGGGATGATTGCAATGGCCTCTAGGTGCTTCGCTGGCCTTTGTGCAAGTTACCAGGCGTCGAGCGCATCGCCCCTAGCTCTTAGAAACTACCGCAGAATGTGTGACTACCGAGAACCACGAAATGAGGCTGCGATGTTGGTGTTGGTGTTGACATTGCCGCTGATGTGAGTGGGCCATGCACTAGCGCATCGGACCCCTGCTCGCCTAGCTAGCGCACATTGGAAATTTGCCCACCGACGGCCCTCACGCTCACCCATCGCCAGCTTGACTCCATCCCCGAACGCCCAACCCAGCTCTTCCGTACACCGAACGAACCGACTCCCGTCGAAATTCACAATCGCACAAAATGGACTCTGCTAAGGCCCCCGTCAACCTCGTCAAGGTCACCCGTGTCCTTGGCCGAACCGGTACGCGAAATTTCCGAATTCCCCCACAAGAAGAAGAGAAAGAAGAAGGGCGCAGTCAAAGAACCGTGGAGGATGCAATGTGACTTGAGAGAATGGCAGGCTGACGGATATATTACAGGCTCCCGTGGTGGTGTCACCCAGTGCCGTGTCGAGTTCATGAACGACCAGACCCGTTCCATCATCCGCAACGTCAAGGGCCCAGGTACGCACTCTCTGCCTACCCCGCGCACCCCTCCAAAATACTAATACATGTACCACAGTCCGCGAGAACGACATTCTCTGCCTCCTCGAATCCGAGCGTGAGGCCAGGCGTCTGCGATAAGCCCGCAAACAACTCTCGGGGAAAAAGGGAAAGCGGCATTTTCTACATTCGGTTACCGGAGTTCTTTGCGAAAGCTATGGGCATCTATACGGACTTCACGAGGATGGACAATATGATGGCGTAGTGTTTCTTGCTAGCGCTGCGGAAGCGGAGGATGGGGATGAGTTGATCTGTGGGAGATACGATTACGACGATATATCAAGAAGTCTGGGTTCTCTCCCTGAATGAATCGAAAATCTACCAACTCCCATTGAGTAGTGGATGTGGATGTGACATATGGAAGCTGCTGGCAGGACACGATATGGGTGCTGACGTTATTGGATATGGACTGATCTGCTTCTAGGCACGCCCCGTGAGCCTTCGATCGGTTCATAATTTCGGAGATGCTCGAGACGTTCGTTCCGCCGACTACCACGCCATGCTTTGCTCCCGAACCAGCTAATAACCTTATCAAGTGACACACGATACCACTGGACGAACTTGATGAAATATATGTTAGCCCTGCGGACGTATACTTATGGATTGTTAGGTCAAAAATGTCCGCAACCATAGCTACAATACTTATGGTACCACCGTACACATAGCAACTTCAGTTCGATTTACTCGCTTCAGCCCTGAAGCGCCCTCGGATGCCGTTCTTGGATTGCGACATGGGAATCATTGAGCTGTAACTTCATACTACAACACAGTAGTCTTGCTTTCCACGGCTTCTTCGATACACATTGCACACAGCAATCTACCATCTCAAGCTCAAGCACTGTTCGTACACCATATCGTCTCCCAGAGGCACTTTCTTACTCCTCACAGCCGTAACGATACCTGTCGCCATCGCTAGAGCGCAGAGCGTTCTGTATCTAATGTCCCACTACGACGGCGCTACGGGCTGTGATATCCTCCTATATTGCCTGTCTGTTCTGGGAAGCCATCCGCGGAGATTCCAAGACGCATCTCCTACTCAATGGTGAACCCTCACTCTACGGTCGCCGCTCGCAAAGGTCCAATCGAGCACCGACCCTTGCTTTTTGCGCTTTCTCCTCTCATTACTTATACGTGCAACAAACGCTCCATGTTTCACGCCGTCAACTTTGTGTGCTTTAACTTTCCTTCTTGATCCTCTCAAGCACCACGATGGACAACAGCAAGGCTGCAAAAAGCCGATGCGAAGTACTGGCAAAGTCCTCTCAGAAGACTTCTGTACGCTTGCCAGCACAGCATGGGAGGAGCACCACGCCTGCAGCATCAGTACCGACATCTCCAGTGCTTTGTTCAATCAGGCTCAAGCCACTGGCTTTGGAATACCCATCCGTAGATGTACCTGGAAGTGCAAAACAGGCAACTCCACCAGTAACACCCCCACAGTCACCAAAGTCAATCTTCGGCACAGACCTCTCTGGTTGTTCCAAGTCAACTCTGGGGACAACGCCATCGCGTTCACGGAGTAACAGTCGTGGTGGAGGCTTGTTCAGTTCCTTTTGGAGTCAGAAGTCATGGGGTAAGAGCAAAGATAGAGCTGATAGTGGGAATAACACCACCCACACGCCAAAGCATAGGCGGTCACTATCGTCTTCAAGCTCCCCATTGTTCATGGTAGGAGGTTCTTCAAAGGTACTTTCGGGTTCGGCATCTATCTTTCACTCCGGATTACCCTCCGCGATCGCTGATAGAGGTGCACTGATGCCCACTGACAACAGCACATCAATCATGCCATCGCTACAGCGTTTAGCTAGACGGAATAGGACAATCAGCTGGGTGGACCAACTTCCAACCCGACCCGCACCGTCACCGTCGCCGTCATCCGAAGTCAACTTTGGAGGAGCGCAAACAACGCACGGCTCCGAAATCGCACCATTGTTTGCGCAAGAAGACTCAGACAGTGACCCCAGCAGCTCAACGCTTTCCCTCAACTCGCCTTTCTCTTCTGACCTCCATCTTGCCATACAATCTCTCACACCCCAAACCACAATCGCTGATCAACAAAGTGAGATCACCATGCTAACCAGTCCGCGCGACCTCTCTCCCTTCAAAGGAAAGCCCCTCTGGGAACCTGACGATGAGGAATGGGAAGACATACACGCGATTCACATCTCGTCCACTTACAAAGCCTCCTTCAGAGACCCGCGACGATGTAGTCCGCAGAAGACAACAAATGCTAACACACTGTCTCGCTTCAGCAGCACCATCACATCTTTCCTGCCTTTCTCTCCTGCCAGACTCGCCGTAGAAGCCCGTCTGCGCGATGAAGAAGAGCTGCGAGACAAACTAGAGGAGCTGGACAACACGTACTACTCAGACCCTACCGGAGACCTCCACGATGCTGTCATGGCCTCCACTTTTCTGTCTGAATCCCGATACTTTCGCCATGATCAAGCTGGAAGTTTTGCCCGCGCTCCACATGTCATCGATCTGGAACGGTACTTCAATACTCAGGATCCACTAGTTGGAGCTGCTTACCCGCGTCTTTGTAGCGCAGTCGCTACGATACTCAGTCACACGAACAGAGTGTTTAGAAGCATTTCTTGATCCGCGGGTTGACGAATTTGTGTATCGGAGGGAAGTAGACAGAAGCACTGCAGGGAATATTCTTGTAATTAGGAGGATGGGGAACAGTGTTATTGTGAGTTTTTCTCTGTTGACGATTCCCCTTTCCCAGTCCTACAAATACCATCTCTTCCATCATCACGATAAGCACTGAGCTGACTAACGAGACAAATCAGGCTGGTTCCTACCGTAACCTAGGCTTCTCGTTATCATGGACCTTGTACGTCAGAGCATCGTTCAGCGCCACAGGCCTCTGGTACGAAACCTTTGCGTCGCCCGTCGCGGGCTCAAGTCCCATTGTAAACGGAGTACCAGCTTGGGATACCTTCATACCCATCAACGCGCCCTTTTCTTTTCCCGTCTCCTCGTCGTTCCTCCCGCCACCGTTATCATCCCAGTCGCAACAATCCACCGTGCCGTTGGAGTCCTCGCCTCGGAAGATACTCTTAGCCAGTCCAACTTCACCTCCGCAGTGGACGCAGAGTCCGAAGAAAGACAATGAAGAAGAAAACGATACCATTAACCCGACAGACGAAAAGTTTGTGCTATACCAAAGCAGGGTGCTGGCAAGGTTCTTCCTGAGAGACATCTGGATTAGATTCGAGGGACGGTACGAGTGCAAGGCCATGTGGGAGGTTGATGGGGCAGTTAGCGAGGTGAGGCTAAGGAGGGCTGTTGTGGGGTTTCCTGGGGACAATGACGATGATGGATAAGTACAGATATGTAACGTCCTTGTATGAACTGCCTACAAGACATACACCGACTTCGTACACTGGCACTTAAGGCAGGGATCTGGATGTTCCTGCCGATAGAAGCCATCTGCTTCTTCGCCTACAGCAGGAACCTGAGAAGTCGTGATAGTACCGGACGAGATGGAATTGTCTCAACAACAGAGATAATGGGTATTCAAAGCCTACAAAGAAAGCAAATATGGAACAACCACGCTATGCGACCCTAAAATTCCAGATCATACCGTGAGCCCCTTTTCCCCACATAGTATCTTACTCCGAGTCACTGTCAATGACAAACCCTGCCCTTGTATTTCGTGGTGCTGCTCTTCGCGCCACGGGTGCATCGTCCTCATCGTCATCCGTATCTGCATCTGCCATTGCAGTGTCCACAGCCTTAGCTGAACTACTTGCTGGTTTCCTAGGCGTATCCGTATCGCTCTCTGCCGTCATAGCATTGGCATTCTGACTCGAAAGCGGTGTATCTGTCGTTCCCTCTCCGTCTTCGTCCTCGTCTTCATTATCTTCAGTCACAGATGCAGCTTGAGTACTCTCTGCATCCTCCATATCATCATCACTATCCTCAAACAACGCTTTCTTCTTACTCCTCTTACTTTTCTTGACCGTCGCATCAGCCTTCCTCTTCTTCCCCACACTAACAGCCGGCTCCACAGTCCCCAACACCAGAGACTTTTTTAACACCTTCCGGTTCTCTTCACGGATCGCCTCCTCTCTTGCAAAGAACGCGGCATGCTCCTCAGCGTCCCAGTCCTCGTCGCCAGAGTCATAGACATACATCTTACTCAACGCTTTAGCTTTTCCCTCAATTTCCTTCTTGCGACGTGCTTCGGCTCGGCGGTCTTGTTCTTCTTCATCGAGCTCGACGGGAGTCTTCTGTCGGCGCCGTCGCTTCAGTGTTTTGCGAGGAACATCAGTGTCTGCGTCACGCGTAGTCGGTCCGCCTTTGGCGTATTCTCCGTGATCCTCTTCTTCTAGGTCGCGATCTATGCCGTCGGAGTCATCGTCGAATTCGGCCCGGCGGGTAGACCGACGAGCTGCTGCGGCTTTGCTGCGGAGCAGATCTTCTGGTGCTTTACCGTCTTCGTATGTCGGCGGGTCGAACTCGAACTTACGAATGAGATCGATGGCTTCCTGTAGTTGTGTTGACGTAAGCGATGAAGGATTAATCCATGCAGCGTCTGGGTCATGGTGTTCTCCTAGTCTCTCGAAGCCGACTAAGTTCATAAGTAGTCGTAGCTTGTTGTCTTTGAACATCGCTATACGGCGCTCTTCGGTGTCGTGCTTGATGACTAGATTTTATTAGTAGACTTTTTTGTAGCAGCAGAGTGGGACTTACAGATTGACGGTGGCTTCGACGTTTCGGCATCTGAATCGGCCGCTGCCTCGCCCTCTGGACGCTCTTCTGCGTCCGTCACTAAAGCCTTTTGTGCTTCGGCTGCCTCTTCCCATGCCTTGCGCTCTTCAGCTGCTGATGTGAGTACGTCTCGTACCCAGCGGAGATGGTCCGACTTTGACTGGTTTACAAGAACACCAACAGCGACACCAATCTGATCCGGTAGCTCCATACCAGGTTTGACTTCCAGCTCTGCTGGCGCTCGTGGCGCTCTGGTGTTTACCTCCTTATCGAAGCCGTGTTCAAGGAAGAAGATGGTTGCAGGGATCTTGCTGAACAGCATCTCTACTACCAGCTCCGGTCTCTCCTGTACTCTCTTTACGACTTGCCTAAAGAAGTGTTTGATAAAGTCGTCCCACTCCCTGTATGCAGGAGACTCAGGGTCCAGGCCGCCCGGACCCTTCATCATCTTATTGAATAGCTGCAGGATGTCCACCCGGCACAGTAGAACACCAAGCTCCATTTTGAAAGCGACACGGTGGAAGAAGCGATGCGCGCGCTTCAGCTGTTCGGTATCCAGATCGCTGAAATACTTGGCAAACGCCACGAAAGTGTTGACACTGGCTTGGTTGACAAACTTTGCAGCAAATCTCGTGAAATCGAACTTGCGTTCCGAAACCGTCTTCTGTGCCTCCTGAAGGTCTTCAGTCTCGGAAGCGTTACCCTCTTCCTCTCCGTCTCCGCCCTGCTTTTCAGCTTTCTTTTTCTTGATCTTTCGAGCTCGTCGCTTCGAGCGGATCTGCATATCCACGTTCTGCTTTGCATAGCGCTCAAGCATCCGCAAAAAGACATGAGAAAGCTCAGTGACCGCATCGAGATAGCCAAAGCCTTGATCCTTGTATGACCTTAGAATCATGACTATTCTATCATGTGTTGACTCTTCATAGAAGATACGGTTCTGGATATTCTCAGCAATCTCTTGGTCCTCTTCAAGTGCTGACTCGGACATTTCGTGCACGGTGAGCAAGATCTGGGTAAAGCACTTCAGTCCGGCGTTCAGATCTCGCCATGCCTTCTCGTCCTGACTCTTTTGCATGAAGCGGTTGAGTAGAATGAACGTCTCCTGGTTCATGACTTCGGCTACTAGCCCGTAGCTCTCATCCTCAGCAGACAGAACTTCTGGGCTCTTGGGGTCTGCGGCCCTCTCCTTCATAGTCCGCCGCCGCGCGCACTCTGCCCTCAGGAACCACGATACGAGATAGAAGTACTGTCTAGAATGCCGTGTTTCCACACGTTCAGTCTCGCGCTCGATAGCTTTCCGTAAATGCAGGAATAGAGGGTTGAAAGACGAGTCGAGAAACTCTTCAACAAAGGCTTTGATATGTTTCCGTGCAGAAGATGTCAGCGACACCGGCAGGTCGAACTCCTCTCTCTCTTCGCTACCATCCTGCTTGCGCCTTCCTTGTCGAGGTTTGTTCCACTTCTTCGTAGCATCCATCTTGTCCATGCTAGCCTGCGCCTTTCCTAGCACATCCTGCCCAGATATAGTCGTGACCTTTTCGTCATCCCGCTTCATCCATATCATTGTTCCGAATCGGTTGTGCCGGGTTGGTGCATGCCGAGCGTAGCCTGCGAGCATGGCCTTCTCTTTTTGCATCAAGTCCTTAAGCTCATCTGTGTTTTTAGCGTTGAGCTTCTTGTCTTCCATGAAGAGTTTCTCAGCATCGATACCCTTGAGCAGGAAGAACAAGATCTCGAGGATGACAACATCTTGCGTGACAAAGTCCTCTCCGATGCTGGACGCGATACTCAGAATGACCTGGAATAGATCCTGTTCTTGGAAAGTATCAATCGTTGCAGATCGAGAGACTTCGGCTTCGTCAGTGTCCATATGTGCATCGTTGGGTGGTGCAAGCATGGCAATATTGCGTATGAAATACAGCGCGATCCTGATGATGCCTTCATCTCGTGGTGTTCGTTCGCGGAGGGGTACTGCCATTGAAGGAAGCGCAGTCTTGACGGCAGTCTGAAGGATTCTGTCTCGGTCGAATTGCAGGATAGCACGCTTGTATCCAATCTGGGCGAGCCCGATGTAGGGGCCATGTCGATGGTGGTTTACGGTCGCTTCGGTTGGGTCGATTTCGTTGGGCCATGTCAAAGGCACAAGTAGTTCCACTATAGTGGTCAGTACAGTCCAAGTACGTCAGCCATACTTTCATACATGTCGCAACTGCAATCTTGTGTTTCCACGCGCTTTCTGTTACAGTCGGTGATATCTTGGCAAGTATCTCTAGTAAGTCGCCCTTTACGAGGTTTGCTTCGGCCATGCATCGTGCAACATCGCGTCGATTGTACTGCCCGTCGGCGAATTTTAGCCATTTCCGCAGGTCCTTGAGACACAGCAGGGCGTCGTGTCCAAGTGCATACGTGCCATCATCACCAATACCGCCGAGCTGTGCGCATGTCAGTGACGATTGCATTGGCAAAGCAGGATACATACAGCAGAAATTAGACTGGAGACGTGAGCGCGAACTTCTGGGTTCACAGTGTCCTGCGCCCAATCGTCCAGCGTCGTCTGAGGCATTGTTGTGGTTGATGCTCGGACTGCCCGCCGGTGTCGCGATAATCCAAAAGACGCGTCGACGCGTAAAGTGCCACATGCGGGACAAACCGCTCAAATCCGCCAAGCCCAGGCTGATCCTCGCTCCTTCCCGCCGCCAGTCAACGTCATGCCTCGGCTAGCCCGCGGCGGCTCTCATCGGCCTGGGGAAAGAAGTTCCCCATCACATGTTGTGTGTGCAACTCTCACAATTTGCTTGCAATCCTTCGAGCATATACTCACCATGTTTTCCGTAGCCTCAAGACAGGTCGCACGATGCGCAGTGAGGCAGCATTGCCGTGCCTTCAGCTCGACTCCCTCCGTGGGGGCTGCTGCTGAGGTCAAGAAGCTGGGTGTCATTGGAGCAGGTCAAATGGTGTGCAACGGCCGACCCGATCATACAGGCGAGTCTTCGGAGCTGACGTTTTCAGGGCCTTGGAATAGCTCTCGTAGCAGCACAGAAAGCCTCTGTACCAGTCCGGTTAATTGACAATTCCCAAGCATCAATCGACAAGGGCCTAAAGTTTGCGGACAAGCTTCTGGAAAAGGACGTCGGAAAGGGCAGGATCTCCAAAGATGACGCCGTCGCAGCAAGAGAGCGATTAACGTCTAGTACCTCAATGGACGACCTCTCAGACGTCGACTTCGTAATCGAGGCCGTACCGGAGATCCCAGACCTCAAACACAAGATCTTCTCGCAACTCGCACAAATCTGCCCATCACACGCTATCCTAGCCACCAACACCTCTTCCATCTCGATTACCAAGATCGCAGCGAGTACAACCACCGACCCAACCGACCTCTCGGCCTCATCGCGTGTCATCAGCACACACTTTATGAACCCGGTCCCCATTCAAAAAGGCGTAGAGATCATCACCGGCCTTCAGACCTCACAGGATACCGTCGATACCGCAATCGCCTTCTGCGAGAGGATGGGCAAGATCGCTTCCAAGTCCGCCGATAGCCCAGGTTTCCTCGCGAACCGCATTCTCATGCCGTACATCAACGAGGCCGTCATCTGCTTAGAGACAGGCGTAGGTGCCAAGGAGGATATTGACAGTATTATGAAGAACGGCACGAACGTACCTATGGGCCCGCTACAATTGGCGGATTTCATTGGTATCGACACGTGTTTGGCCATTATGCAGGTTTTGTATCATGATACGGGTGACTCCAAGTACAGACCTGCGGTGCTGTTGAAGAAGATGGTGGATGCAGGGTGGTTGGGAAAGAAGAGCGGAAAAGGGTTCTATGACTACTAGGAGAGTGGCAGCCCAAACATGAGCATTGATAAATAGCAACTTATTTCGTCAAAGCACGCCCTGAACGTCCTCGCAGTAATTTTCCTGACAACCCGTAGCGCGGATCACGTAGCCTATAGCACATCACCAGAACTCCAGTATCGACCCATTGCGACAACACAACTACTCCCCAGCCCAACTCTCCTTTGCCCATACCCACTCTCTCAAAGCTAGCATCCATAGACTTGTCGGCTCATCGCTCCCATCATACAACTTTACACCCAAATGCCCTTTTGCATCACCAATATTCACACCTGATAGCCTCACTTGATTTAGACCGTGTTTTCAAACGCGTAAGATCTAGCGTGACGTGTTCCTCAAAACTATTCTGTCGAACCTTATTCTGAGCTCTTTCTCTTTAGTATCTTCGGTCGAACGCGTAAAAGTGGAGCATGTGTATAACGGTACCACATTTGGGCCATCCGATTTTACGTCTAGTTTATCATCTGCCCTACCAGAATTTCGCGTCCCCAAGCGTCCTATGTAACACATCATTGGCAGCAAAGTTTGGAGTTCTTCGCCGCGTCCCAAAGTACGTCGCATGCTCAGCAGATTACGCGAAGGGACCAGTCTTTGTCAAAAAGATGCAATTAATCGCTAGCTAGGCATATCACATTGAAAAATTTCATAGCGAGGTACCTCAGATAGGCCCATCAGTTTCTACGCTCGCTACCCACACGCCCTATTAAAATATCCAAAACCTCAGCGCCCTGTCCAATAAACGTCGCTAACAGTTAAATCCGGAGTCCACCTCCGTGTCTCGACTACTCATCTCCCACAAACAACCTCTCATTCACACGGCAAATCCACCTTGGCAAACCGGCCCGTATTCTTCTTCCTCCACTCAGGCAAGTTGTTCGGTACGCCTTTCTTCTCATTCGCAAGGTCGTCCCACTCAAGACCTGATATCATCATCCCCATGCGCTCCCGACCCACTCGATTTTTCTCGCTGGACGAGAAGCAAGACCATGCTAGTCTGACGGCGTAGTCGCTCTCTGTGATGCTTTTGTTTTGCTTCAACATCTCATTCTGCCTCTCGTCGCGCCTAGTTTGTGTCGCTAGTCGGATTTTTTTGGTGCCGTCTGCATTTTTGGTAGAATCTGGGACTGAGAGGGTTGCTAGCAGTTTATCGACGCGGGCAGATCTTGCGATGTGTGGTCTTATGATGGGTAGTTTTGATAGCGGCGTAGGATCGTTTGTGGTGTAGTGTCTCGTGAGCTTCATTTTGTTTGAGTCCTTGATCTCCCTTTTCTTAGGGAAGGGCCGTTTGAGTTTGGGTTCCCGTCGCTCTGCGGCAGTTACTCGCGTCTTGGGTGTTTTGTCTTCCTCTTTGGAGATCTCTTTTTGTGGTACTTCGAGCGAGAGACATGGCTTTTTGTTCGAACGCATGCTTATGGGTTCTGCTCCCGCTTCTTCGGAAGTGCGTTTGAGTGAAGTAGACATTACAGTAGCTTTTCTGATGTCGTAGACTTTGTTTTGAGCGATCTGTTTCGTGTATTTGCTTGAGAACTTGATGATCGCGGTTTGGAGAGAAGATGTGATGAGATTAGGAGAAAGATCGTTTTGGGAAGGAATATATGCCAGGTAAGTGGAGTATCCATCGTAGCGAGGTGTTGTATTACTGGAGTACCAGAGCAATGAGGCCTTGGGATTAAAGTCAGTGCAGATGTCTTCAGTGCCGTAAAGGAGGTTAGCACATGAGGTAAGAACCCATCATCGGCAATGGCCTCCACACAGCTAGATCTTATCAAAAAAAGTCTTGTACTGACAAGCAAACCCAAAGGTACTCTAGGTATCCCACGGACAGCTCGAGGCCTTGCGTATGGTGGATAGTCTCAAGATCAAGTGCCTTTGGATCTTTATAGCTTGATACACTGCAGTGCAAGATGCTTCAAAGATACAAACGATGATCCGACATCTTGAACAACCGAGCTTACATGCTTGTGGTGCTCTTGGCTAATGCGAAAAACGTGCCCTTCTTCTCACATCTGAGTGCAACAATACCTTGGTTAAGTCCACTCCAGCAACTGCAATACCATGGCACACAGTAGACGAGCCAACCATAATTCCAGCAACCCACACCATGTTGCGCACGCGGACAGCAGAAGTATCTCACCCCTAGTCCTCCTCACTCTCATCCTCATCTCTGGCCACCTCGCACCCACAAGGCCAAAGGTGAGATACCGCATACCCAGGATACTTCTTCGTGAAATCACCATACCATCTATGCCATTGGTTCCATGCCTTCTTCATCTCAGCTGTAACCGTGGCTGGGTATTGTGGAAACTGTTGGTAGATTGTGCCGTGGAAGTTCTTGTATTCGTCCCACTTGAGTTGGTCTTCTGGTTCAATCTGATGGCCTACACCTGTGCGGCGGTCGGGGTCGTCTTGGAAATCGCCGTTACGACCATGCAATCCTTCCTTCAGGTATGGAATGGGAGGTGGAGAAATTCTTAAAGGGGGGCTGGGAGCATTGTGTGGTACTGGGGGAATTAGTGGGGTGTAGTGATAGCAGCAAGCGGAGTAAATGGCCGAGAAGAGAGTATGTATTGACCACTCCAGGAGGTACTCAGATTACTATCAGATGTTTTGCGATACCTAATAGTACCTTGAAGTCTATTAGGATTTGGTAAAGAAGTTCTGTAACTTACTTGTTGTCTCAAAGAGGTATGTCACGGGCCCGCGAAACGTCTCATGAAAGGTAGCAGTCAACACGCGATCCTCATCGGCACCCCGGACTATTATCGAAGAGCGGTCGGGATCAGACGGATTCATGCCAGTGCTGTCGAAGAAAGCGTTCTGGGGGTATATATCATGATCTCTGTCGTTATACGCGTTCGTTTGCGCGTTCGTTTGCGAAAGCGTTGGTATAACGTCGTCGACTGACTTGTCTATCGAGCGTTTCTTATCCAAATTCTCAATATCTGTAATACTCAAGTTTGTTGTTACGTCACGCTTCTGTAACTTCGCGGGTGGTTGGTCGTCCCGTGACCTACCAGGTGCGCTCCTCTTCAGCTGACGGGGCTGGCCGAATATATCATCGCCTTTGGTCGAGGTTGGCGGATAAACTCCTTGGCTGTTGGAGGCGGGAGTTGTAGCGGTATACTTCCTAGTATTTAGGCTAGAAGATGTTACGGTAGTGGGTGCTAGGAAGGAAGCGACATCATCGGACTGCTCGACTTTTCCTTGATCATCTGCAACTTGGATTGTAATTACATCTGCTCGCAGTGAGCAGGGTAGGTATGAACCTACAAGACAGTTCCGACTTCGGATTGCGTCCAAGAGCAAGTGTTTCCTTCTCTTCAATCCAGTTTGCAAGCATCGTCTTTGCTAGTCCCTTATTCTTTAGCTCTTGCCTCTTATCTGCACCTGCATACTGCCCAACGATATCGAGTAGCTCGTCCGTGTTGTATTTGAGAAGAGTCTTGGACAGGCGAGCGTTGGGCCTCTCCTTGTTACCCAGGCCGTTTTGACTATAGAGCGGAATCTTCAAGCCATTTGCTTCGTAGAACCTGGGTGCGGAAGCCTGCGTCGAGGTGGGAGTTGTAGGCGATGTCGGACTTGCCGGGGTCTTTGACCTTGCCTTCGTTGGTTCCATGGTCGTCTTCGTCGGCTTTATGGGACTGCTCGCGCGGGTGTCATTCGATTTCTTCCTACCCTTGCCTTTGCCCTTGCCTTGAGAGGCCGCAGCCATCGCGTATGCGGCTTCGTCGGTGTCGATAATGTTAGTATGATCCATGTTGACGCTGAGCTTGATGGCAAATTCTGTGAACGAGCGAAACTTGGAGGAGATGCAATAGGAAGCTAACGAAAGTGACATTGATTGAGGGGCGAGAAGTTTCGTTTGTCTTGGACATTGTTCACAACGGAGTGAAGGCGCGAATGCACCGCAGCAAAATCGATTCGCACACAATAACCTTCCCCTTTCGGACGACTACACATTCGTATCGAGTACGCAGACTACTCCTGACCATAGCGATGAGCAAGCTCTCTTCTGAAGAGTGGGCGGTACCCTATACAACCAGGCCAAACCAAGAGGCTTTATGTAGGTTGTCCAAACACCAAGTGATTGATGCACATAATCAAACAATAGACCTGGAAGTTAAAGACGCTTACAAAGAGTGCGCGTTAACAATTTTCGATGCTTCAAAAACCAAAGAAAATTTTACGAAACATGCAAGCCGCCTATGCGACAGCTGTGTAGTGATTTCTATGGCTTTCGTGGCTTGCTGCTCTTTCTTCCCGATGTTATAGCGGAACAATGTCATTATGGAGTGAAAGAGACAATGAGATGAACTGAGATAAGTGATATAACTAAGAAGAAAACCAATACCATGATACTTAGAGATAGGTAATTCAAAGACATGCTCATGTCGTACTTCTAAAAGACACGCTATACAGGGGTACCATGTACCTAACTTCGTGAATGATGGCTCATGATTCAATGAAATAGCATGCAGAGCCCAAGTGTCGAGATATTCGAGCGTCAGTGAATGCTGTAATCAAAAGTCGCAATCTGACGTTTGGACGTCTCGCGTTGAAGTGTCGAAGTCGGAAAGAAAGTGCGGTCGCCGTGCCACGTGAGACGAGGCGGAACCGACCGCCGATCTAAAGGAGCCGAGGCATACCCGCCTCCAGCTTTCGGATCGTCATTTCGCGACTCTCCAGTTCCATCATCAATCGACAACCCGCGCGTGCTACCGGCATTGCGTAACGTGCAGTCAAGATGGTGCGCGAGGATATCATACAGTCTGCTGTATCTTGTAAGTTGATGCGTGCCGCGCTCCACGCTACGCGACGATACTAATCATTCTCGTCAGTCCTCCAAGACCCGTCGGTTGCCAGCGCGCCCCTTGAGAAGCGCATCGCTTTCCTCCAGTCCAAGAACCTCACGCAAGAAGAAGTCGATGTCTCGCTCGCGCGTGCAGCCGAAGACCCCAGCCTACCTTCATCGCCTCCACCCCAGACATCCGCAGTAGCCAGCAATGCGTACAGACCACCACCTGCAGCCCCATATGCGAGCTATCCTCCCCAAGGGTACTGGCAACCGCCGCCACCGCCACCAGAGTAAGCTCGCATACCCCAGATACTCGAAGTTGATGCTGATTACATAGACCCCCGAAACGCGACTGGCGAGACTACTTCATCATGGCGACGGTAATGGGCGGTGTAGGGTACGGTCTATACTTCACAGCGAAACGATACGTCCTGCCCCTCATACAGCCACCTACGCAACCCCAACTGGAGCAAGACAAGGCCTCTGTCGACGAACAGTTCAAGCGCGCATTCGATCTCCTCGAGCAACTCAACACCGACACATCCGCTCTCAAGGCTTCGGAAGAGGCACGGACACACAGACTCGACGACGCGCTGGGCGAGGTGGAGAGTGTTCTGTCGAGTCTAAAGGAGTCATCGAGAAGACAGGGCGACGACAACAGACGCATTGAGGACGACGTCCGAGGCCTGAGGGACTTGATCCCAAAGGCGCTTGACTCCCAGAAGGAGGCGACCGACAACAGGCTGAAGGAGCTGTCTACTGAGCTGAAGAGCCTGAAGACATTGATCGGAAACAGGATGGGATCCGGCGCACCACCACCACGCCCACAGAGCACCTCAAGCTACTACGGCACCAGCACACCTGCTGCCTCGGCATCAACTCCCCAGCCATCGTCTACCCCTGCGCCCAGCGAGCAGACCAACGGCACGAGCTCGACCGAGAACCAGACCAATGGTGCTACAACACCCGCGCCTAGCTCCATTCCCACTCCTAGCACAGAGAAGCCGCTCCCTGCTTACGGTAGGCCGTCGCCGGGACGCGCCGCTATCCCAGCATGGCAGATGGCCGCTGCGAAGAAGACTGAGGAGGCGAAGAAGGATACCAGCGAGAGCGGGACTGTGGCGGATGCCGGTGCCAGTGCGTAGAATGGTCACGGCTGTGTTATCTGATAGTCTTTCTGCATCTTTGGCGTGGTCATTCTATATGTGTATTAGGGATAAACTCATGGTTAACTTTGAAATGCAATTCTAGGTACTATCTAGTAAGGTTTTCCGCTCGTTCCAGTGCACGAAATGCATACCAGAGGCGGTCTCTTGTGGGTTCGAGGCAGCCAGCGCGGCTATGCAGTTGGATACCTAAGAAGCTAGGTAGGGGCTGTTGGCGGACCGCGCCGCTGCCACGCATGCACTAAGGCACGTGCAAGTTCGCATCGGTCGCCTTGTTCTCCCGCTGTTGAGGCCATATTCTTTCTCTCCATACCATTGTTACCTGCCC
This sequence comes from Alternaria postmessia, assembly GCF_024291825.1. Classification (NCBI taxonomy): domain Eukaryota; kingdom Fungi; phylum Ascomycota; class Dothideomycetes; order Pleosporales; family Pleosporaceae; genus Alternaria; species Alternaria postmessia. The sequence goes on from NW_026260132.1 coordinate 72,176, forward strand.
GAAAATTTGCCTTTCACCATGCATCGCTATCGCGACGCTCTCTTGGCTCCCGAGCCACAAGGAGTTCCCCAGGCTAGTGGATCCGAGCGCAGTGTTATAGACCAACAGGACATTGTGGAGTGCATTGCTCGGGGGGAGCTGGAAGAAGTCAGAACAGTGGCATTCCGCAACAGGACGTGGGCTGTCACCAACAAATACTGCTTCGGATCTGGCACCGACTCTCTTCAGGGCCCCATATGTTCTATCTGGCATATGTATTACCAGCTCAGTCGCCACGCACCGCACGACAAGCCTGAGAATGACAGCTTAGTCCTTGATATCCTCAGGATTCAGGGCCTTGGCCCGCTGACGAGGCCCACGCCGAACTATGACAATAACGACATCGACATTGCACGCACAGCTGACGGAGTCTTGTGGAACGACTTACCTTTTTTTGCGACCGATATGACGAAGTATTGGATGGAGTACGCTGGATCCATGTCCGGCGCTCACCGACTGAACTTCTCAGCTTTCCTGGCCAAGCTCGCCTCGACTCGCGTTGGTAAAGATCGGTTGTGCCAGATTGCTCTTCACCTCTTCCGTTATGCGTTCGAAGAGGCGCGAGCCCTTCGCATCGGAGACGAGCCGGACGAAGAAGACAAGCACAGAACACTTCACAACTTGAGTCACATATATCTGTTGCCGTCCGTCTGTGCATGGATCAAGATTGTCGGGCACAATCTTATTATGCTCTCAGACACATATTGGAACGACTGTCCGAGCGATGTTGGTCGAGGAGGCAGTCTCTTCGTGGAATCAGACTTCGGGTCAAGGTCGCCAATTGGGTTCACGCCTTGGAGGTGGATGTTCTGGCTGAAACGCTTGCATGAGATCCGGGATGAAGCCAAAGAAGCTGATGAGCAGCAGATTGCAGAGCTCGCTATGGATGCTATTGAGCGAATGGTCCACCAAGCGAAGGAGCGGAACTCGGAGATTCTTAGAGTTTATCGAAATGGGGGAGACTTTTTGAGTCACGAGCCGCATCTATCATGCCTCAAGGACAGCTCAGACGTCTGATAGATCTTTCGTCATTCTAGTGTTTTGTAAGGGGGGTAACATTGAGTCAAACAAAGTTCCGAAGTTATGCGAGGTAGCTCGGAACGTTCCGAAAATCTTCATGAGCAAAAAGAGAAGATTGTTTTAGACAAATCGCATCGCATCTTATCCTACTGTTCGAAAAGACACAGAAGCAAGCAAAAAGAATGCTGTCAGCGGTGGGATTCGACTGATGAGTTTGTTAGTAACATGCTCGTAGCGAGCGATGTGGTCCTGGAACTTACACCCACGCAGGTTGCCCTATGAGAAACCTCTTGAGAGTGCGTCTTCCGAAGAAGACAAGCTTTCGCTTGAGTCACACGCCATAACCACTATCCATTGTCAGCACTTGCGATCTGGAAGTTCATACTGGTAACATACCTCGGCCACGCTGACGGAAGGTGATTTGATCCCAGTATTGGTAAAAGAATTCTTCATATTCCAAGAATGCAGGCTCGTTAAGCGCGCCCACGAAGGTCGCTCAACCTTTGAAAAGTGCCCCGCTCACTGTCCCACTTGCTATCCCACATAGAGTCGCATCTCGAACATGAGAGACTCGACTATCCAAGTGTTTTTGACCGTAAGCGATTTGTTAGTAAAAATGCCCGAGGATAAAAGCTTGGCGCCGTTTGTTCTCAGTGTTTTGCTCCTCAACAACCAACTTGAGCAATTGGGTGTCGGGAACATGCTCGTATGCTCTAAGCAGCAGTGCAGTGGGCAACGACATTATGGACTTCGTCGATCGAGAAGACTTGTACACGCGTTGCCAGATGGCGTTGTCCATCGTTCTGGGTAGTCGGAATGGCTTCCGGGCCAACGTCGTGATGTCGTGACGTCGCGATCTCGCGTTTCGCGTCAATGCTCCTAACCTAACGTCGACCCGTCAACCCAGCCACCGCAAAACAAACTTCCAGGTCCCCCAGCCCCAGCGTCATCGACATCTTACAGAATCCGATATCTCATGCACGATCGATCTCGCCAATCTCCCTGCCCAAACACAAGGCTCCACACTCCCCTGGCGCTACGCTCGTGTTGACGTCGACTGTCACCTTCTTTTGGCTACAGGTGCGTTGCTAGCTTTGGGTTGATGGGACTTCTTGTTGTCCCTTGCATGGCGGGTACTTAGATGCCGTGCGTTTGCAAAAGGATGACGCAGTTTCAGGGTATCGTATCGCACCCCGTCCCTGCATCGCTCACATCTGTATGGCTTCACACAGCTCAATGGCACACCAAAGATGCTGGCGCATAGCCGCTTGACAGTTAAGAGAAGGGATACTGGATGGCTGCCGTGGATCATCCAAATCTACTTGCATCATCGCCATCGTATGACGCAGCGACTCTCACATTTAGACTTGTCATTGCATCGCACCTTATTGACAAGCGATCATCATCTCCCGCCTCTAGTAAGGGATCCCGCTTGCCGGATCGACATGCTTATCCACTTGCAGTACACGTCAATCTCATGCTGGCATGGCGCATTGTGGAGGTCAGTATCGGATTCTCGACTATGCTGTCATAATCGCGATCGTAGCATGGGATCTAGATTGCGAACCGTGCCCCTTGTTGTTTCGAACCATCTTGTTGCATCAGAGGCTTGAGAAGACTACATGACGTATCCCTTCTCTGTTTGACAGCAATTCCTACATAAAGAGATGATGCCACACAAGTTGCTCTACATCAACACATCACATCATCAAATCATCACAGCTGCCTCCATCCTCATACATCTCTACCAATTCTATATTCACCCCTGAATAACATCCACACCAACATCATCACAATGAGCTCCAGTGACATCCCCAGCGGCAACGCCATGGACAACGACTACAAGTCCCGTACCGGCCAGTCCGAGATCCCCGTCCAGGCCGACGAGGCGCCCGTAGAGGCGACCGAGTACACCAATGGCGGTGACTCTGATGCGCAGCTCGGTATGTATCTACAACACAAACAATCGCCACGGCCCTAACATGTTTCAGAGCGCGATGAGAAGGATGCTATCGACAGCTCCAACATCCTTGACGAACGCACGCGTCATGCTACAAAGAAGGCTGGCACGTACACCGAGCCTGGTGATGAGGAGGGTCTCGGTGCTGCTGCTGACGGTTCTGATGGTACTTCTTCTACACGATAGAGTGTGATACCCGACATGAAAGAGGAGGATTTTGATAGCGTGGAGTAATGAATTTGATATCCTATCTATTCAAGAGTCTTTACCTGTCCTCGCGCGTCACTGTTCTTGTTGAATTCGTAAACATTCTGACGCTTGAGATATGATATTTCCCATATGCACTGATGTCACCGATGTCTTATATTCGACTTGATAGAGGCAATTGCCTCTCATATCCCGTTGCAAAGGTAGAGTATACTTCTTCCCTGGCCTATCTTTGTCGCTTGTTTACTACTCCAGAGGACGTTCTTTTCTCCTGTTCCCCTTTCACTTTCACTACAGTGCAACGCGCAGGGTCATTCGTCATGGTATTAGTTCAGGTTTCGTTTGCTCTTGTGCACGCGATCGCCTCAAACCACTGGACAAAAATAAAGGGCTTCCAACATCTGTCTACTTTACTCCCACGACTAGCTACCATCGCTGAGGGTCCAAGTCTTATCTGCGATTGTCGCGACACTGTTGTGACACCACGTACGACCTCAGCGCCGACGCATACAACTCTCCAATTCAACGCATAAAACATGGCTGGGCAAGGCTGTGCGAAGACCATCGCCAATGGTAAGTCGAGCGTGGACACCGAGATGTAACTATCGCGACTTCCCCATGTGATCAATCAAAGAGCAAATATCCGTGCGGACCACTCAAAGCTCACATACTGACTAAATGTCAGAGCGCGCAGCTCGTATCAAAGCCACTGGACAACGTGTCTATATCTCCGGGCTTAAAGGTCATCACACGCTCGAGACTGGCGTTGCGTATCACTACCGAGGCCACTTCATCTATGCTTTTCCAGCTAGCAACCCCATTGAACCTGTCCCATTTTCAACAAAAAAGGGCATCAACATAGTAGGAGTCGTCAAAGATCAAGCGCCCATTTACAATCATACAGACCCGGATCTTATACTCGAACAGGATATTGCCGCCTTACAGAAGTCTTGCGTACACGAATGGGAATTCCAACAAGCGCAGGAAGAACTCAAGAAGCAGGAGACGAGGAAGGTACTTGAAGCAGAAGAGACGGGAGAACACAAGAGAATTGAAACCGAGACTGTGGCAAGCAGCACAAAGGATTTTGACGCTGCTACGACTCCCAAGGCAAGCGCACAGGAACCCTTGCCCAGTCAAGCTCCCTTACGTGTCCCGTCCTTTACGACATTGCTAGTTCCCTCACAAGTATCGTCAAAGAGTGCTTGCCGCCCGCAGACTCACTACCAACCAGTGACCAGCCAACAAAGCTCATCTTCTCCAGTCAACATTCCGCGAATCGGCGCCGTCGAAGCTCCGCCTGCACAAACTTTTCCATCAACAGCCTACACACCCCACGACCGCGGTAGGTATCTCGCATACTCCGCCCCCGGATCCCGCCACGCCTCTGTAGACAACACGCCCTCCGTCTCACGCCCCGTCTCACCAACCCACCTCCATGGTCTCAGTGTACGCAACGGCCACGACGGCCATGGTCATGTTTCACTCCGGCCTATAGCAAGCACTTCGCGTCTGAACCAACTTCTCGCAGAAGAAGGTTTCCGCCGGTCCATGAGTCCTCTTGCAGATGTAACAGAGGACCATCTGCGAGGAAGCGGACACCGGGAAGGACGAGATGGGGAACTGGTAGCCAACCTTGGGGTATCACAGGGCTGGATGGACCCAGACGATATTTCTGCGTTTGTGGAAACTGTGAGCCGGAGGCCGTCGCCTTCTCGTGTCTCTTTGCGGTCTCGCTCGCGCCCGTTGTCAAGGGTGAATAGCCGGGGTCCACGGGGTGATTCAAACTCACCCGAGAAGGACGTCGATGAGGGTTTGTATCTCCATGGTCTGGGTCATCCGGATGTGATTCGTAATGATGCATCTAGGGCTCAGACAAGGGAGTCTAGCCCGTTCCGTGCACCGGGTTATCGGTCTACGGAGAGTACGGCGTATTTGAGAGAGTTGGCAATGAGGCATTACGATATAGTCAACGCCGAGCCAGAGACGTCTTCATCGCAGTCACAGACGCCCATTGTCCATCCACCCACTGGTCTATTTGGAAGCCCGGTAGTTGCAACGTCACTGCACCGCGATGCCATGCCGGCCTTCACCTTTCCAGTTCCTCGGCACACACCGGATACTTCCTCTTTTCCCGCTTTCGATGACGATGTTCCGCCCGCTAGCTACATAGATCGCGCTGATAAGAAACCTCTTGTCACAGGTCGTCCACGCGCTGGATCGAAATCTGTACACACTGGCCGTCCACGCGCTGCTTCCAAGGCACTGAATGAAGCTTACAACGCCGCCAACCCACCATCAACGCCCCGTCTAATATTTCCGTTCAGCTTCGTCCCGCCTACCGAGCACACTGGTACTGAGAACGACAACACCACCAGCGCCACCACCACTGATGCTCAGAAAATTACCTTCGTAGCCCGCTGCCCACTACACTCGGAGTCTTGTAATGGTCAGGACGTGGTACACGAGCATATGACGCAGCGTGCTAGGAATGGTGCTGGGTTCAAGGACTTGTTTCCCACGGTTGAGTGTGAGGGTGGAAGGGTGATGGTGGATTGGAAGAAGTTGATGAATGAGGAGGTGGAGAGGCTGAAGGGTGTGTGAGGGAATATGATTTCAGATTTTGGGCTGGTTATTTTGCTATGTATGAAGCCTGGGAGAGATAATGGAACGGAGTGGATGTAATTGGAATCCACGTGGTACGATACAAATACGTGATACGAAGCGCGTGATAATGAATGGGCTGTGAGCAATTTTCTCAATGTAACACAAAAACGAGACAATTAACAAATAAAGATTGAACATTGCGATAACATTAAAGGAGAGGAAGAGAGACCTACTGATATACATGTAACGCTAAATATGAACTGACTTTGCCTTGTCCGTGCACAACGACTCTCATAAGCACGACGCTCCCCTGGGTATCTCTACTGCGTAAGAACACATACGATACTCTCCATGACAATCCTTAACGCCTCGTCGTAAATCGACTACATGGTTCGGTAATACAACTTATTGGTCATACACGAGGCAAGCTTACTCGGCGGCGGCGGCGGCCTTCTTGCGGCCCCTTAATACCATTAGTCATAAGTACGATGATTATCCCTTAGCTAAACATACCTCTTCTGTGGAGCTCTCTTAGGCTCGGGAGCTTCCTTTGCGTGATCCGAAAGCACTTCAGCCTCAGAATCGAGACCGATTTCAGGCTCGGGATCAAGGTTCTCGACTGCAGCCTTCTTGCCTCGAGCCTTCTTGGGCTTGGGAGCTTCCTTGTCGCTAGCGTCGGTGTGCTGAGCAGCCTTCTTGGCACGGCCGCTGGCTCGAGCCTTCTTTGCAGGAGGGGCGGCCTCTTCGTCGCCGTCTTCTTCCTCGACTTCCTTCTTGGCAGGTCGGCCGCGCTTCTTAGGGGCAGGGGCGGGAGCTGGGACATCTTCTTCGTCCTGATCCTCTGCTTTGACCTTCTTGGCCTTGGTGGCGCGCTTCTTGGGAGCTGGTGCCGGGGCCTCCTCCTCCTCTTCATCTTCGACTTCGTCCTTGACCTCGTTCTTCTTGGCCTTGGTTGCGCGCTTCTTCTTGGGTGGGGAAGCAGCGTCCTCGTCGTCATTATCTTCGGCGCCCTTCTTTGCCTTCTTTGCCCTAGGCTTCTTTACGCCTGGACGGTTTAGCTCAGGATCCTGAGACGGTTAGTAAGTGAATCGCTGGCGAATCATCTGGGGTGAAATGTGAAGATACTTACGCGTGTGCAGTCCTCGTCCGGAATGTGGCCGTTCTTGAGCGCGAAATCGACCTTTTCTTGAAATTCGGCGGGCAACTCGTCGTAGCCATCGACCATGTCAGTATCACCTCCGCATGTCTCGATCAGATTTTCAATCTGTTTAGGAGTAACGCATCCCCTGGGATGATCAGTATGCAAGTGACAGGAACACGGCAAACATCAAAACGTACCAATGACGGTATTGCCAGCTGACGTGATCTTTGATAGTTACTTGTGTCGCATAGCGGAACTGGCCCTTCATTATCTTGCTGCCAGAATCTTTGCATTCTTTAACTTGACAACCGGCGCGGTTGTTAGGAGATTCCTCTGAAGCACAATCAGCCCAGTTCTGGTGAACGGAAACCGTGGTTTTGTCATGCGGCCTAGAGGTCATTGGCCGCGCCAGTATCCAACTTCGTTCAGGTACTTACCGACGCGATAGACACCCATGATCGCGGTTGTCAGGTATCGGGAGGTAGGTGGGGTTTGGGTTGCTATGTGTTTTGCGGACACGCGCAGAAGTAATTGCTTATATGTGCAGACGTGTTAGGCTGCAGTGGGTGAAAGTGTCCTGTCTTGTTTCAATTGCTGGACGTCGCGAAATGTTTGCGCCAGTCGACGCGTGAGGTCACCACAGGAGGCGCTAGTGGCAGGGCAGCCTTGAGCACGGGCGCTGATCCCTGTCAGCCAGTTTAGCGCGTCTCGGATCTGGAGAGTGCAGTTCGTCATGATCCTAGTCAGAAAAAGTCAAGACATGCCGCTGGCACGAGCATTCACCCTCACCCCTCATCCGCCACCCCTCAATGAGCGCTGCGCATACATGTTTTCGCAGCGCCCTCTCACAGGCTTTCCGTCCGAACTCTCGTGGAATCGCTGCTCCCTGTTCTGTCGCCGCCTTCCTCGTTCCCGCCCTCAGTAGACCCTCGAAACGCACCTTCACCTCTGGAAAACGCCGCCCCACAGATGCACAGTCACGTCTTCAGCCACCGACGGAAGATAGAGGGGATGTGATTACCCGAGTAGTTCCTCTCAAGCCTAAAGAACGCATTCGATCACGCATACAGTATCCACTTCGAGAGGCTCGTGGCGATATCAAAGCATGGCTCGATGCCATTGAGCCATTCCTTCCGCGTCACCTGCGGCAAGCGACGTCCGACGAGCCAGAAAGGCCCACAACCTCGCTCGACTTCGCGTTGTTCATCAACAAAGCCCAGGATGCTTCAATAGACATCCTTAGCTACCTGGGGGTAGAGGCGGGGAAATGGCAGACGGTACTATGGATAGTCAAGAAGCTCACAGAAGACGGGAATTCTCCACTCGATCTGAGCGCTCATCTTGAGCAGTATTCATATGCTATATTGCAGGGAGAAGAACACCGGTCTTTGAAAGAGCTGACTGAAGGTCCCTTGCGTCTTCAAAGGACATACCCAAACCGCAAGTTGCAACTTACACTGGACGTCGTAACATCCGACCCCGAATCGATTCGCTATTCGCATGTCATGGTCAAGCGAGCCCTGGGACAGCTGTGGAGGAGCCTGGCAAATATGATATTGGCGGCTGCGGAGCAGAGCAACGGCGAGCAACACACCATTATGCCGCACGTCTTGGAGATGATTGCCTATCTGCATCATTTGGGCCTGATGCCTGACTCAGTCTACACATACCGAAATCCACAGGATAAGCATGCCTTCCAGCAGCCTCCGACACTCCACATGCTATCGTCCAAGATCTTGACAGCTCTGTCTGATGCGACCTGGAATGCTCACGAAGCTTCCGTCAAGACTGCCAAGGATCGCGCCAACGCTCACTACTTCCTCGGCCACGAGATACCTGGATCGCGTTACAAGGTTCGGGTTACGGAAGTGGCTCCGGAGCTGTGGCTAGAGCTTGTTCTGTGGTCATGTTTGCACGGTGGCTGGACACTTGACGGTGCTGCCATCTTGGAGCAACTGGCAAACAGAGAGGGAGAACACGCCTGGGCACTCATCAGTTGGCGGGAGATCCTAGAAGCAGAGCAGAGTAAGGCCCCAGCTCCGACAACAGCTTGGAGCTTGCTTCCAATGAACGGGGAAGCTGCTGCAAGCGCAGAAGACCGCGCACGAACCCGCAGAACTATAAGCAGCGAGATCGTTACAGGCTTCGTTGACGGGCTTGTCAATCAAATGCGACTAGGGGTAGGAGCTCGCGGTGCTACTCCAGAAAGTCTGATTGCCTCTATCAAGACTCTAAAAGGCTTCTTAGACAAGAACAACTTAAGTCTCGGTTCTTCAGCTTGGGACTCCGTCATGGCCCGATTAATTGAATCTGGCGGCTTCGCCCCCGAGAAGCGACCAGAGCTACTTTTGAGGGTTTTCGAGCTGGCTCCAGGATTTGGTGGTGAGGTCGGCTCTGCAAATGCGTCTGCCTCCGCTAGTACCGAAGTACCTTACTTTTTTGAGCCCACCACCATACCACTCAGCTTCCTGCATCGGGCGATGCGTGCTTTCATCAGCAATGGAGACATCCAGGGAGCAATAACTACACTGTCTATGCTTCAACAACACACTGATGACAACAAACAAAAGTCTGTGGAAGAGTTCTTTCAAGTCCTTCGCAGCAGTCCGCAATTACGACCTGATGAACCTTTTACAAGCCATTTGCCACCAGTCGAATTTCCGGCTTTTGACATCAAGCTCCCCCTTCCTCTCCTTGCGCGGCTGCTAGATCTAGTCACCGAGTCAAAGCTGTATGATCTGGGCCGTTGGCTACTTTTCTCTGACGATTTGGATGGTCCTCTGATCGGTAGTGAATTACACAGTCATCGTAACATATCCGCTTCTGTCGTTCGCTTCGGTACAATGGCCGGAGAGAATAAGCTCGTCTTAGACGTCGTCAAGAAGGCCGGTACATGGAATGAGAAATACCAGCAGTACCGCATGCCAGCCGAGATTCTCACAGCCTTGCTGTGTTCACAGATCAAACTCCGTCAATGGGACTCTGTCCGAGGCATGCAAAAGTATGTGGAAGAGACCTCTACATTTAGACCGCGGCCCATCATCATTTCGAGCTTTGCTGCAGAACTCCTTCGAACTTCGCCTGGCCCCGAAGAAGTCAAAGTACGCGCCCAGGAAACCTTCACTGGATTGCTCTTCGCATGGGAGAACATGATACTTGGCAATATACGCGATGAGCTCTACTGCACCTTATCCATCATGTCGACCGTAGACAGCGAGTGGAAAGCTTACTGCTCTCGCTTCCTCGCTTTTTCCTCCCGTCAAGCAGTCAGTCTCTCCACTGACGATTTCAACCGCATACTAAGCGGCGTACTCGGTGGGTACGGCAGCGCTAAGGGCAAAGCGATGGTAGAAACTTGGTGTCACACGTCAAGAAGATATCTAGAGTCATATCGAGCGCCGGGCGGATTACCCACTATGCCGCAATATCGCGTCACAAGGAGCATTGAGTATGAGGATCGACCGGAAGATATTGAAGTTAGGCAGGAGTCTGGCGCTACGCTCACCTTGCAAGGACGCATCAATCCCAACCGACAGACGATCTGGGCCGTCATTCGGAAGGTGCAAGATGAAGTGGAGAACGAGACGAGAAGTGGCGAGGAAATGGTTGAGGCCACGCGTAAAGAGAAGCGCGATACGCTGAGGTGGGCTGCAGGGATGCTTCATCAATTGGGTTACGAGTATGAGGATTACATTGCTGCTCTAGGCGATCTTGCAGTGCTTGCCAAGGTTGAGGGTCTTGCCGCGCCTAGAGATGTCGACGTCGGGAATGAGGAGGGTGCCGAGCGGCTCAACGTCTGAAGCCGGCTTCTCTAGCTTGCATGCTGAGATAATGAGGATAGCTTGGGCTGGAACCGACGCACTAGAAGCCCGTTTTTCGGCCACTTGCATATAGTCTACCAGAATCTTGTACATACCGAGTGTCTAGAAAAAGGCTATCGTGGCATCACGAGACTTTGGTAGATACATTTGCAAAGGAAAGGCAAGTCACAGCAGTCTGAGCTAGAGACGCTTATCCTTGTTTGTACATACACTTGCGTAATCACGTAATGTTGCCTCCAAGATGTATGGGGCCCCTGACCCATTAAACCACTGTGGATGGGGGGCTAGTTGTTGTAAAGACATGATGCGCGTGATCCAGAAGGCGGTGGGCAGGGCGGTGGGTGTCTCCTTGGTAGGTACTGTAGGTATTACTGTAGGAATACCGGGGAGCCCTTTGCAACACAATTTTCTGCCACTTTCTACCCCGACTAAGTAGGTAGGTAGGAAAACCGCGTGATCCAGATTTTCAAACCCTGAGTGTGTTCGTCGCGTCTAGGCTCCACTGGTACTCCACATACACCAGGCCAGAAAAGCAAGAGATGTCAACGGCTCCTCGGCCAGACCGTCCTCTGTCATCTTCTGCCTGATCGTCAAGTTCCCAGCGTTGCAACAGACAAAAAGGAAAAAAAAGGATATGTGGCCTTCTGGTAGCGAGCCATCCTACAGAAAGTTTAGGTGGTGTGTAGCTGCAATGTAGCTGTATTGCCTCCAGGGGTATACGTGAGTATTTCGGCCAATGAGAAACCTACCATTCATGTATGTACGCATCCGACGGCCAATGGGGAGGATATGCACATATGGCATGTCGAAGATCTCGCATCAGCTCAAGAATCAGACTCGTCCAACCGGCGTACTGTGTGGGCCGGCCCACCTATGCACTCCAAGCAAGGTAAAGCTCAGCCTCACGAAAAAAAAGTTGACCCGAAGTTTGCAGAGTAAACAGAGCAGTTGAGCTTAGACCGGTTCACAAGTCGTTGCAATGCGCGTGAAAACCTGGAGTAATGTCCTGTATTGCTATTATTTTTAAATAAATGATTTACAAGCGAGCCTCAGTGCGGACGCTGCTGCATCGTGACAAGCAGCAGCGGCCCGCAAGTCGCTGTAACTTTACTGTTTGAGGCGCCGGCTACGTTTGCACCTCTTCACCGCTTCTTCGCCTGCGGGCGCCAGCGTCAATACAGGCCCAGTGCGTATCGATATGAGATGCGTCTGGAGGGGTACAATGCCGGGCGACGTCAAGCGTACTTTTGGCAGATCGTGGATCGCATCTCGAAGACATGGTCTAGCAGGCACAAGTTTTCGTCTTTGATGGTTTTGCTGGGCCAGATATTAAACATGACGATGTAAGGGGAGCCAGGCCAGCGGTAATCTACTCTGCGTGCCCTGCTGTTCGTCGCAGCATGTGCAAACCCGGGGGCTTGCGTCTTAGCAGAACCAATAGGCTGAAGCCGTTACCGTGTACTTTAGCCCCGTGTTGCCTCATCGCTGCACGCACTGCGCACGTCCAGGTTAGTTTCAGTGGGGCAGTTCGGCGAGAAACCAAAATTTCCTGATGAGGGGCACGCGACAGGCGCTGGACGAGTGCAATGAATGGGGAATTGAAGAAGAAATTACAAAACCTACTGCGCTAGGTGTATACAAGGCCATGTCCTTGGCTGACTTGCACGTCGCGTCGTGGCACTTAATTGGGCGTTGAACATGGAGTCATCGCTGCAGAGAGAACTAACGCGCTTGGACCATGCGATATGTCGCTAGGGCGGAACTAAAAATTAAACATATCCTCTGCCCTCGCCCGCATTTTCTCTCCACACCAGCCCAAAGACGTCAAAGTCACACGAAAACATACCAGAAACACACAACAACCACATCTTTACACCATTAATCGTCGAGACAATGCCGCAGGCAATCGCTGAGCTCTAAACTCCTGGTGCAGCCCTGCCTACGGGCTGCATCAGCCCGACAGCTCACGGAATTTCAACCTCTACGACGATACCAATACTACGACTGCGTGCAGTATCCTCTGCGCAAACTCGTCTCAACCAATTGGTAGTCGTCCCGCCTGCGCTGCAGAACAACACCATTGTCATTTCTACCAGCTCAACGCTTGAAGATCGACGAGACACAAAGGGCCCAGCATAGTTCGCCAGCCCTTCCCCTCAGTACACCAAACATCAGTCGACCAAACGCCGTGAACCCATATCCGACCTAGCACTCACCTCCCACCATCCCGAGTTACCCCCGATTTCACCTGCCACACCTCCGCTACCGAGACGACCTTCAAAGACACCTACCATGGCTCACCTTACCCACGCTCGATCACCCACTCTTGGTGGACACTACCAAGACCGTAAACTCGCACATGAGACTGCCGCCAACACCCACCGCAGTGATCAGCGCTCTGCCTCTCCCGACACAGTCGGAGGCAGCGCGCCCCACACCAACGGACGCAGCGGTGATCAATCCGCTACTGAAGGCGCTGCGGACGAAGACGACGAAGAGGACAGTAGTACTGCCAAAGACAACGAACAAGACGACGACGAGACCGATGCAGACGTGCCGGCCTTACCCTACAGCTATGCTAGGGGAGGCAAGGGTAAGGGCAAGCGTCCTGCTATCCGCGTCGAGCATGCGGATGACGACGAGTCTCACGCTGAAGAAGATGAAAACATCTCTGAGCTCATGCCCAACAAGCATCCAGTTAATCAACTACTAATGAGCAACAAGAAGCGCACCTTTAGCAATCTTTCAAGCACCTCAGTGCTCTTCGGCGACGACTCTACAGATCAAGAGTCGTTCCCCAGACGCAAGATGGCTCGCAAACTGAGCAATGCTTCCAGCATACCGCTGCTAACATACAAAGAAGACGAAGAACCCCAAGTAAGCTATGAAAACGCTATTGAGAGCGACGATGAAGACTATAGCGGCGTTATGAACATCCCTGACGATGACGAATCCGACATTGAGAAGATGGAGCAAGAAGAAGAGAGCTATATCCTTCAAGAAGAGCAATCAGCTACCAACCTTCTCAATGAGTATCGTGATGCTCGACGACTCAGTCTTGAGAGTTGTTTTAGCGATAACATCTTCGATGTTACCGCCCCACTGGACGATGAGTACATGGCAGGACTTGCCGACTTTGGCTTCACTCCTTTCTTTGAGCCGGATGCTCTGCCTGCTTCTCCTGTTCCCATGGCCAAGAGAAAGTTCTCAGATGGCTCAGCCAAGCGCGTCCGCTTTGACGACGACGTTCAAGTATCAGATAGTTCCAGTTCGGAATCTTCAGAACTCGACAGCAGTGTCTTCCCTGATCTCTTCTTGGATCAAGATAAGATCCCTCCCAGCTTGCATCAACTTCTTGACATGGACTACGATGATGACAACGGAGACATGGCTTCTCCGCAGTCAGATGCGTCGTTCTGGGACTTTGAGCAGAACGAGTCGCGCATCACTCAAGTTGATGATTCAGATGAAGATGAAGAGTCGTCTGGCGAATCCAGCGGCTACGAGTGTACGGTAGTACCCTATTTTTGCTATTACTCGATGACTAACATTTTTCATCAGCTGACATGGGTGATACCACTGACGAAGAAGACTTTGGAACCGATATACTTCCACGCACGCCTAAGCAGTCTGTTCTACAACGACCGGTCTCAGCACCAGGCTCACGTGCCGGCACACCCAAGCCATTTCAACGTAGCTCTCGTCCAATAGGCCGTCAAATCCCGCCAACTCGCGGCATCTTCATCCACGACGAGACTGATCAGGCCATCGCGGTCACTAACAGGGCTACCAAGGCCGTCGCATTCTACCGGCCTCGCACAATGATGATTCCATGGATTCTTTTGACTGATTATCAAAGTAGTACAAGCGGTACTGTCAATAACAGTCCTCGTAACTCCATTGCTCAGCTCAACGGTTCTGACAGCGAGAGCAATGAGGTCTTCAACAATGGTCTCAGCACCGACATCATGCTTAGTGGCATCTTTGGATCAGCTGGGGGCAATGATTTCACGTTCGGAAACGAGAGCATTGGTCCCCCAGAGGCTTTCTACCCATTCGTAAGCATATCTTCCAATGGTAACATGGGCCTCGTTGACGAAGATGAGACGGGTTCTTCGAGCGACGAATACGACGATGATCTCAATATCGCCGACTTCATGGACTTTGGCGAGTCAGGTGGAGATACTGATCTAGACGACGACGACGAGTTCGACGAGACCGACAGGCCAGTTACACCTGCGACTTCCAATGTGGGACACCACGGCTCCACCCCAGCAGCGCCTGCTACTGCCACGCCTCATCGCAAAAGAACCACGTCTGATGTCATGCTCGAGCATTTTGACCGTGGCGTCGTCACTGCTTTCCGCAGCAACCAAAACCGGTATCGCGATGTTGCGTCTCTGCCATCGGATCCTGCGGCGCGCGCCTCGGTTTCTCGTCCTGTCCGGTCTGGCAAGTCTGCCGAGGCTCTCATTACTCCTGTCCGAAGGCGCGTTCGGTCAAACAGAGTCGCCAAGTCACCTCTGAAGAAGGACATGACTATGACCCGCAGCTCACCTCTGTCGGGTGTCACGAAAGCCAACTCGCGGTTGCAGAAGTCTGTCTTGGATTCGCCAAAGAAGGGACCGCCTAAGATGGGAACCTTTTCCTGAGCGAACGACGTTACGATATCTACGGCCTTTTGTCTTCTAGCCGTTCCTGCGGCTATGTTGTTATTACGAACTTTTACATGCATTTGCATACCCTCAAAAAGTTCTTTTTTTTTGGTCTTTCATAGATGGTCTGATAAAAAGTTGAGCGAGGCGTCTGGCTTAGAACTTTCCTTGCGGCAACGCGGCGGCATCGTTCGAGCTAGTGCAGCCTCAGTCGCGTCTTCACGAATTTCCTTTGTTTGGGCCGGAGTTTCTTTGGTTTAGTACAATATGTTTTGTGTTTTAGTTTTCGCTGTTCGCCTCGCCTCGTCGCTTCCTTTCAGAAGGAGTACAAGGTCTTTAGGGATGATACCATGTGTTTTACGAGCTGGGTTCTGTTGCTTCCCTCTGGCGTTTAGGTCTTAACAGTTTGGCAGACTGTTGACCTGATGGCGTTGAGGTCGACGGATGGCTCACAGACATGTCGCGTCTTGTTTTGGTTTCTCTTTTGTCAGTCAATTTGAGAGGTGTGTGTGTGTGTCGTGTAGGATTATTGGTATCGAGTATGGAACGGTAGTTTTTTTTTTTGCGAAGAATGAAATATGTTAAACAACTTGATCTTGCGATGTATGCATGGCATAAGGAGATCTTCAATATGGCGCTAGATGTCTGATAGTTATCCCACTACATCACAGGTTCATCCCTTTGTTCCTGCATGATGGCGCAATCACCGTTCTGCGGGAGTCAGGATGCTGGCACTGGGTTGCTGGGATGCTGGGATGCTTAGCGTGGTGTGTATATATCGTCTGTGCTCACACTACGTCACACGCTCAGCCCAAAGCTCGCTCGCTCCCTGCATGTGAAGATCGCCCGCGCGAGAACATGCCAACACCACCGAAACATGTAGCCGGCAGTTACCCCCACATTACCGCCATGGAGGAACTCAAGGATGATTTCCGCGAAGATAGGCCGATTCTGAAGATTGCTACGGTAAGGACAAGATCGCCCTGTTGCGTGCATCGCTCGACACCACCATGTCATTCGATCGCTCGTCACCAACCCAGCGCCCCAAACAACGCGTACTCACAATACCCAGGACACACTCCTCCTTCCCCTCCGAATCGCGACATCGCCAGCTCTGCTACGAACGTACCTCCGCACCATCCTCCTCTTCATCACCTCCACCATCCTCTTCACCTTCGCCGTCGTCGCATACTCGTCTTTCTACTACAACTACATACCCGTGCGCGGCATCTCCGTACCCGTATACCTCCAATTCGACCACGGCCCCACCATCCTGCCTCCCACAACCACCTACCCAGATGGCAGCAGCAGCCTCCCAACCGGCAAGCCCGCAAAATGGCCCTACGGCCTCGCCAACATACCCGGCCTCGTAGACCGCCAAAAGTACGACGTCGTTGTCGAAATGGTCGTCCCGAGGAGCAAGACCAACTTGCAAGCCGGCAACTGGATGGTGGGACTCGAGTTCCGGGGCCCCACGACGATAGGACAGGGTGTGAAGCATCTCCTTGGCTGGGACGAGGAGTGGAGCGTTGAAGATCATAGTCAAGGTGGTGTACCGGGTGCTACGGCCGAGAAGATTGTTACGGAGGGGACGACGAGCGAGACGCCTACTGTTCTTGCGAGAAGTCGCAGACCGGTGCTTTTGACGTATCGGAGTCGCGTGCTAGAGATGGTGTATAGGGGGTTGAGGCTGCCGCTCTATCTGGTGGGGTGGCATACAGAATCTGAGTTTGTGGAGATTAGCATGATGGAAGGCGTCATGTTTGAATCTGGGTATCGGAATGTGCCGAGTAGTTTGAGGCTGGAAGTACGAAGTAAGCTTCCAATTGAGGTTTACAGGGCACAGGTCAGGATTAGTGCGAAGCTGGAAGGCTTTCGTTGGCTGATGTACCGGTACTGGGTCACCAGTGCGATCATCGGCATTCTTACCTTCTGGGGCATGGAGATGGGTGTTTTGCTGTTTACCTGGGGGGCTTTTACGCTGCTGTTCAGTGGTGCTGCTTCGACACCGGCCGAAGGGAACCAGCAACAGAAGAAGATCAAAACCGAACAAGGAAGCGAACCTTTTCCCAAACTCGAACAAGGCGACTACTCCGAACCAGACACACCCTACAGCGACACGTCCCGTACATTCCCCACACTACCTTCTCAGCAACCTCTCTCGTATAGCTCGCCGCTGTCGCCTAAATCACCCAAAGAAGAAGAAGAACGCGGGTCTCCTAGGCTGGAAGATATACCGACAAGAGAGGAGATGATGGAGGCTGATGATGAAGAAGATGACGATTTCATTCTTGAAGAGCCGATTCCTAGGGGTGTGGAGAGGGAGGGGGTTTTTACGGATTCAGGGATTGGAACGAGTCTTGAGAGTAGTATTGATAGGGGGTTGGCTAGACGGAGGAGTGGGAAGGCAAAGGATAAGGGGGTGGATGGTGGGAGTTAGTTGTCTATAGGGAAAGGGGAGGGAGGGTTAGAAGAGGAGAAATGTGCGAGATTTGTTATGGGAGTGGTGAAAAGGATTACGATGATTGTGGAAATCTTATTGGTGGGTGGCCGTGCCTATGTTCTAGTACAAGCATGTCCATCCGATCAATGGATACATGGTAAAGCGATGCCGATTTTTTGATCTGTACGGTCTCCATACTAGGGTTTCCCTATCTATTGCTATCACTCGCTCGTTGTATATTTGTTTTAATCGGTTTCGGGCATGCCTTCTGATTCAGTCTCAAACATAGCGCAGAGAGGCAGCTACATGAGAATTTGTAGTTAGTAGAATGGACTGTATGCATCATGGCAGGAAGAATACTAACGTCTTCGTTCCCACGGCAGAGAACGTTACAAGCCTGCAGGCTTCGTCGACAGGTACGGCTGCAGTCTACTACCGCACAGTCGAGTTTGCGGTAGACTCCAGTATCAGAAACGAGGCGTGGGATGCGATACGGCAAGTCTCTGTTGGAAGGGACCTTGCGGTCAGCTAAGAAGAAGAACTAGATCAGTTACAATTCTTGAGGGGATAAGATGGTGGGAGTACGTACGAAAGCGATTACACCACGCATAACAGACAATTTCTTTAGCTGGTGTAGCTGTGGCGAGGAGAACAAGGAGGATGCTGGTGTGTAGCGACTTCATGTTGGGTTCTTCAGTCGTGTCCGTGGATTGTGGGAGTTGGTCGGGGATTAAGTGATGGAAACAAACGTGCAAATTCAAGAGCTCTTTACATCCCTCTGTTAGGATACGTTTAGGAAGACTTGGTCCAAAGATCTGTGTGATGAATCTATGAAATTCATAGCTTGTGTATGACTGTGAGATGACACGTACTAGAGACCCTGGTTTTCATCTGAGAAATTCTGTGGAGTTTTAACACTTCAGAATTACGGCGACGAGAAGCAATAATTACAGTACCTTTTGGAAAGAGGTGAGGAGGATTCGTCATTTGTGGTTCAGGGAGATATCTAGAAAGCTGCTGCAACTATGTTCACGGCACCTAGAGTTGATCTAATGTTGAGGTAAATGTATGCACAAAGAACATCATGATTTGCAAACATCTACACGATAGTCCAAGTCAAGACAAAAACTCCAGCTCAGATGTGAGCTCCTTCTAATGGTCCATGTAGATACACATTTCCTCAGACCTAATCTTTGTGTTCGTCTATCCCTATTTCATGCTTGTTATGTATTTGGTTCAGGCCTGTGGATAGTGTTGGAGTATAGAAGTGATGCATTGATCCTACGGATTATTTGGCTATATAGGCAGTACACCAGTGGGTATGACAGGTACCAATAACAATATGAGAGAGCTCTTTCTTCAGATCGTAAGCCCGTCGATGGTAGACGTATTCTGGGTTGTATCCTCCACTTCGCAAGTAGGAAACTACAGTTAACACATTAGCAAATCGCATCCCAACGCTAGAAAGGAGGAGAAAAGCTTCATACTATTAGTTGCCCATCACAATCAAAAAAGCATTCCTCATCATCCCACGTGTCCTTGCCGTACCTGCACACTGTAGAGCAGTCAACTCCAACCGGTGCGCAAGTATGGTCGAGCTGTGGGAGCGGAGGGTTGGGCGCTGGCGGAGCCGAGTGGATTGTCAATGTGTTGGCGAGGCATAAAGGCGTATCAGCGTCAAAGTTGCACCTAAAGTGTGGGTATACAAAGTCAATTCATGTCTCATATTCAGTTCGTACAGGGATATCTCTTACTTGTTGGCACAGAGTGCACTCCGCGGTCCACCACTATTTGCAGGATAGTTCTAAGGCCTTCTTGGATAGGACGTAGACGTAGGAGACGTTTTTGTCCTTGCAAAGGAGGGACAAGTGAAGGACGCTGCCGATGGTGAGCGCAGCGTTCTTTCCGGCGTAGATGAACTGTACCATGTTAGATCTTGTCCCATGTCCAGCAGTCTAGAATGCGCCAACTAACCTGGCTGGTGTACATGCCCTCGTTGGTGATGAAGGTCTCGGTGTTGTGTTTGAACTTGTAGGTGTTGTGCTTGAACTTGTAGGTGTTGTGCTTGAACTTGTAGGGGTTGCGGAAGGTGATAGCGAGCGTGTAGGATAGCAAAGCGGATGCGAGTTTTGAGAGAAGAGCAGAACGCGCGGCATGATATTCGCCACATCTGCTTTCTACACCATGGTATCCTGGACTAGATGTTTTGAACAGGAAGTCGGCCATATCCAACGCCATTGGTTTTGTTTTGGGAATAACACAAGGAGTTGTAGGATAGGTGGGAGCTTCGGCGCCAGCGAAGTACCACTACCCTTATTGTTCCTTTACTTATTCGATGAAGCGGAGGTGTCATAAGGGGGACTCATGAAGAACAGAAATCTTCAGTAGAGCAAAAGGGCAATAGTCCTCTTGATTTTGGTTTTTAGTGTGAATACAAACCATAAAAATGTGGCCTATCGATCCTTTAGAGTTCCTCGAAATGTGAGGCTAGAGGTACCAGAAAAGTTACCACAGAGTGATGTATCGGCCGCGAGGATGATCAATCTGAGAAAGGCGCGACGTGGCCAACACCGCTGGCGCAAGGTAGCTTGGGGACAAGGATGGAGTAATAGATGTGCTTCATGATCGGGTTCCTGGTGTGATGTTCTCTGGCTAAAGATGTGACGTTCTCTAGTAGGAAGCTGCTTGGGTTTCGCGGGCTCGAGGGTAGTTATGCTAGTGTGCTTGGAAATACTGTTGACAGTCTTAAGCGCCGGCTGAAGATATGATGTTCTCTAGCTTCTGGTGTGATGTTCTCCGGCTTCTGATGTTGTCCGGCTTCTCCTCCTGGAGACTGACGATGTATAGCTTGGAAATAGGGATGGTGTGGCATCTGCTAGGATGCTGCCGTAATGGCTGTAAGCGGCCCGTCTTGAAACACGGACCAAGGAGTCTAACAGCTATGCGAGTGTCTAGATGTCAAGCCCGAGCGCGTAATGAAAGTGAATGGAGGTAGGAACCCGCAAGGGTGCACCATCGACCGATCCTGATGTCTTCGGAAGAATTTGAGTAAGAGCATGGCTGTTGGGACCTGGAAGATGGTGAACTATGCTTGAATAGAGTTAAGCCAGAGGAAACTCTCGTCGAAATTGGAAGAAGAGTGTTTTAAAACCTTAAGATGTAGACAGGCGTAGTGTGAGATGTAGACAGACGTAGTGTGAGATGTAGACAGACGTAGTGTGAGATGTAGACAGGAGAGCGGATCTGGATCGGTGGTCCCATTACAGAGAGATGTCGATGGCGGGCAACCGAGGTGTATAGGACGTCTATGTCCTTAGACAGGTAGTAAAGCTCGTGGTAGAGGTGCTTGTCGATCTTTCCTCGCCAAGGAGAGGCGAGAAGAGGAGGATAGCCAGAGTGGAGTTTTTCAGGTGGTGGTGCATGGCCGTTCTTAGTTCGTGGGGTGACTTGTCTGCTTAATTGCGATAATGAGCGAGACCTTACTCTGCTAAGTAGCTAGGCTAACTTTGGTTGGTCGCCGGCTTCTTATAGAGACTATCAACTCAAGTTGATAGAAGTTTGAGGCAATAACAGGTCTGTGATGCCCTTAGATGTTCTGGGCCGCACGGGCGCTACACTGACAGAGCCAACGAGTTCTTTTCCTTGTTCGAAAGAATTGGGTAATCTTGTTAAACTCTGTCGTGCTGGGGAGAGGATAGCCAGAGTGGAGGAGGATGGCGAGCGTGAAGGAGGTGGGTGTAATGGATAGCTTAGGATGAGGACGGCGGAGAAAGAAACCATCGCTGGAGCTTGGTAAGCGCGCAGTTCAGACGACCCGTATGGGTGGGTGCGTGTTGTTCTTGCTGAGATGGGTGGTCGTGTAGTTGGTGGGTATGGTGTGGACGATATCGTGACGACCTGGGGGAAGGGGTGAGACACCGATGGCGCAGCGGGGCAGCTATGTTGGTTTTGGCGTCAGCTATCTTGCGCTTTCGAAGGAGATAACTCCTCCTGGTATCGAGGTATACTTACGTCTTCATCCCCATCACAGAGGACACGACAAGACTCTAGACTCCGTCGGCAGGTACGCCCACAGTCTACCTGGGCACACTCGATGCTGCTGTAAGAGTCGCCGAATTCTTCAAAGCCGGGTATGTTTGCTATGAGCCGCGATTTACCGACGCCTGGAGAGTTGTGTTAGCGACATTATCATGATTTCAAAGGAGGGGAGATGTATATGGGAATGGAGGAGATGACGCATACTACGGGTGCAGAGAACAGGTACTGTACACTCAGTCGCCGAAGCTGTAGTGGTGAAGAGGGTGACGAGAATGGCGGTGGTACAGGTGAGAGACATACCCTTGCATTGAAAAGGTGCTTTCATGCAATCACCTGCGAGGACCGTGGCTGCGAGGAAGGTGAGGGGGATGATGGTGGCAAGGAACTTCATCGTGATGTTTTGTGAGAGTTTTGTGACGATCGGTTATGGAAAGAAGGGATGCTTGTAGATGACCAGAGGACCACGGATGATTGCGGAAAGGTGTAGTAGTACCATTGCCACGAGAAGCGGGTCTTGAGGTAACCGCGCGAGGTTAAAGACTGGCCTGTTGGTTGTTAGAACCTGACGGAGCAGGACGAGCTCTTTAGGAGGAATGATGTGGAGGTTTCATGATTCCTCGCAGGAAAGTATGCTTCTTATACTTCATGCTAACAGAAACCATGGAATCGTTTGGGCAAGAACCATTAAAGTCGGTTGGGCAAGAAACAGTGGAGCTGCTTGGGCAGGAAAGAGTGGCATCGGTTGGGCAAGAACAGTGGAATAATTCGGGCAAGGACCCTGGGTGAGAATATTCGAATGCTGACACTGGGAGTTTCTGCATGGGTGACGAGTTCCCATTTGCTGGAAACGATGATTTGCCTTTTAAAACCACGGTATTGGCAGGGAATAGAAATGGTACCAAACGAAGGGGATATTGAACCATAACCATCTAAAATTCTTACAAGTATGACTAATGCAGTCATGAGAACATTCGAAATTGGTGTATTATCCCCATGAAAAAAAGTCTATCCGCAAGAAACGCCCTGGTATTCGCAACCCGCGGAACCACTCGAATCGACAAAAGTGCACAGCCTCAACTTAGAGCATAGGCCTCTCACTAGATGGATCCTGTCCCTTGTTGAACTTTGTTTCGATCCTGTTTTTCCCTTTCTGCATGTACCCCACCACCTCCTCATCCGTAATCGTCGTCAACCCACTCGTAACATCCATGTCACTCCTCTCACAAGTCTTCGCTTCAATAAACACACCATTGCTCTGTACCTTCTTGCCTTCAACGATATCCCTGCAGAACCCGCCGTATTCTTCAAAGTGAACGGCACTAGCAGGATTACTCTCAATCAGCATGCCAAAGCAGTGCGGCATAGCCTCAAAGTCTCTCCACACAACCGTCACACCCTGCTTCACACATCGCTGAGCCACGACAGCTCCCTCATCTCTCAACATCTCCTCGCCCACAGAGAAGAAAAGCGGTGGGGCTTTGGACCAATCTTTTGCGGCGAGAGGGCTCACAAGCGGATGCATCAATGCACTACCCTCGCAATAAAGGTCTGCGCGCGGCGGGTTGGAGGGCCACACGCCATCGTCTTTGGGAAACTCGCGGGAATCGACTTGGCTGGGCGTAGGGAGGTAATCGTACTTGACTCCTCCTTCGACGGAGGGCAGACTGCGCGTTATATCCATCCAAGGTGACGACAGGGCAAGACCGGCTGGTAAGGGAATCTCAACGTCTTTGCCGTGGAAGCGGACGCTGGGCGTTTGGCCGGCAGGAGTGCTACGGTGGATTTGAAGGAGTAGTTGGAGCAAGGCGGTACAGCATGTTCCGCCTGCTGAGTCACCCCCGAACACGATTTCGCTGGCGGGGATGGGCGCGTGGAAAGAACCAGGTGGTGGTGAGAGTAGTGTGAGATATGCCGTGAAACAATCTAGTAGCGCAGAGGGGAAAGGACCTTGGGGCGAGAGGCGGTACCGAACGGAGAAGACGCGGCCACCCGTTTCTTTTGCGAGACGGCCTGTGAGTGGACGCGATGTCGCTGGATCGAGGAGGTACATTGCGCCGCCGTGGAAATAGAGTAATGTGACTTTACTCTTCGTTTCCTTTACCAGATTTTCGTATTTTTCTGCCTCGCTCATGGATGAGGGTTCTGGCTCATCATTCTTGGCATCTGCGCGGTACCCGTTCCATTCTGCTTCCAAGGGCCGCTGCTCAGGCTTCGTCCAGGCCTCTTCCCCAGTTCCCATATCTTCAATAGCTTTGAACATCATCTGCCGTACATTGTCTTCTTCTGGTGCGCTCTGTTGGACCTTGCTGACCCAGACCTTTCCCTTGACACCTGGGTCCTTGCATGTTAGACGCTGTAGCTTTGAGATGGGTGTTGGTGTGGAATTAGGGCCCAGCATGTCGCGAAGCATGTTGACCGTCATTTCCGTGCGTAGGTCCCATTTCGAAGACGTTGGGGACATGGATATAGAGTGCCATAGTGCCGTCTTTAATAAAAACGGTGTTTTGGGAAGGAGAAACTTGATCAGGGCTGAGGGCGAGGAGTCCATGTTTACAATGTTCCGCGGAGGAAGTTGCACGAGTCGAGTTCGATGATGACGAGAATGATTGTGTAGTTGAGATAATGTCGATTGAAAGCTAATGTCTTGGTTTATTGTGAAGATGTTATAGTCTATAGTCAAGATTAAGGAGAAAAAGAAGTTACTCTAGTGGCGACCAGAGTGTTGACGTCGCACTACTAGGCCGTCGACGCGGCACTTAATGATGCCTCGGCCCATAGCCCCACGAGTCATGCACGAGATCATGCGAGATATACGGTCCATACGCTCACGTGGGGGTCGATCCTTAGCAGCAGCTGCATGTGGAAGTGACTCAAAACGTCTCTAACTTCTATGCTTACTCTTCCGATTGTACATTGTAGCACAGAACACCGCGTATCTTAGAAAGCACGTAACAAAGATCCAGCTTGTTTGATCATCAATAGTATTCAAGTGACTACGCGCATAGTAATAATGGGGTGTAATGCGGGTTAGTGGTATCTTTCCATCCATCCATCAGTCCTCCATTCCAAAACGCCTGGTCCATTTACTCAATCATTTAGAAAGGCAATACTGCAAGCCCGCCTAATGCGGAGCTGCTCTTCTCTCTGTCGCATCATTCTGAGGTAGCGCATGGTTCCCTGGAATTCAAGACGGCTCAATTTGAGCTTTCCAAGGTCTTCCTTGCCGTTCTCATCCATCACCAGTAGACTAGGTGTCAACCACTCAAAGGGGGTCTTCTAACCATCTAGTTCACCCTCTTCGCTGCCTCTTTCTGTCACATTACCATCACCGGTACCATTTGCAGGCGGCTGGCTTTGACTTGTCGATTGTACGCCTTCCATACCCTCGGGTGTATCGCCAAAATCGATACCGTCCTCTGGCGTCCTGAGCCCCGCGTACATGGACGGCTCCCCATCTTTGTCTGGCGACTTCTCATAGAGATCTGCCATGAGGTTACATGCCCTTCTAATGTCGCGCAGTTGGACATGTTGTATTTCCCACCAAGGCTTGCCATCATCGTCGCCTAGCTCTACCTCGGCCATGCGCGCGCCAGCGTACAAAGATGCCGCGGCGATGGCCCGCGATGTGAACAGTAGACACATCTGTGTGGATGTCGAGTCGGAGAGGAAAGCCCAGGCCGAGTTGCGCAGTTTCTTGTTGTGCTCGACGCCGTAGTACTTCATCATGTCGTACATGGTCTTGTATGGTGATTCCACGTTTAGATCGAAACATAGAGCCTCGAGTAAGACGTCTTCGCTGTACAGGATAGTGTCCCGCCATTTCCAGAAGTCTTTTGTCTGCTCGTCGACGAGCTTGTTGGGGTCTTTGAGCGCGACTCGAACGCATGAGACGACGAGTTCTTTCATTTTGCGGCAGTTTTCTTCGACTTTCGTTGCGAGGAATAGCGCCGTTGCGGCGATTTGCTGTTGACATCAGACCTGTCCAAGTCGCGTACATCTATAAAGAAGACTCACATAGTGATGGAGTGGCTTGTACCCGGGCCGTGGCTTCAAGCTCATTCGCATGAGATAGCGATTGAAAAAGACTGCCGCTGTACTGAGAGTGGTTTGCGGTAACTTGAGCATCATGCCCACTTGTAATATGAAGCCGACGCCCTTCCGCCGTAGTGTGCGCTCCTCTTCAGCGGGCATTCCATCGATTATGGACGGCGCCAAGAGTAATTCTTCTTCTGTGAAGATCCATTGCATCTCAGCCTCGATGACGGCCGGTGGTGGTGGTCTCGGGGGCTCGCGCTGCGGCGGCATTGCGCTGCTTGTGGTCGATACCATCACCAGAGGTTCTGAAAGTGAAGGCTGTGTTCCGATGCGCGATAGTGGTAGCGCAGATCACGGATAAAGTAGATGTCCCGGTTCGGCTGTGTGTTGCGATACAGATGCTAGTGGATGTGTGCGAGCGCGTAGAATCCTGTTGGTGAGCTGTGTACGTGGTCGAGATCGCAAGGCTTCGTGCGTGGTTGAGTTCGCCGTGGGAGTCGAGGATAGCAGAGGGATTGTTCAAAGCGCGGACATTGAAGCTTGGTAGCTGCAAGGGCCAACGGCTCTCTTCCGCGGCGAATACAGGGATCAGTGCCAAGGCAATCTTCAACACCACGGCGCCTGACAGCCACGCCTTCGGCAGACCCAGAACCCGCGTCGTTCCCGAAAGCTTGTACTTTGTCAGATGGTCTGGGCATGAAACAAGTTGAGCAAGTTTCAAGAGGCGATCAAACATAGTTTCGAACTGTCAGGGCTCACGTGAAACTACGTTCAGATGTCAAGTGTGTGAGAGATCTATTGTACCTCGTCCTCTGCTCTATGCAGTTGAGAGAACGCCGTTGACCGTTACCAGTCGTGCCATGTAGATTTTGAGGTACAATTAAAATTACAAAGTGAAATCACATAAAATAGAAATGGTTTGATTTAATACCGTCCAGGATCTGTACTTCCGCCCACCAGACGCGCCGTGCAATGCTGGAAGTGTGCATCTTGCTTAGGAGTAGAAAGCTTCGAACGTGTAGATGATGCCGAAGATGAGGAAAGCGATAGCACCACCAAGCGTGACTATGAGAAGTTAGCATTGTACTAAGACGTATAGACCGGATGTTCTTACCATTGCGCATACTGATCTTTCCGGCAATAGCACGGCCACCAATGACCGCACCTGCAGTACACAGCCCATGGCCAACTACAGCGCCAGCAGTGACCCACCAGTAGTCAGAACCAGCAGCCATGGCAACAGTCGCAATCTGACTGCGGTCACCCCACTCTCCAAGGAATGTCATCACAAACGTCTGTACCCAAGCAGGGCTAAGAAGAAGAGAGAAGAGGTTGTTAACAGCGCCCAGGGTACCGCCCAAAGAGCCTCCGCGCGGTGACGGCGATCGATCAGGCGAAGTAGAAGGGCTACGTGCGGGGGCAGGAAGTCGCGAATTGGATCGTGAGCGTCGTGAACCAAGACCGGACTCTAGGGCGTAGGGAGAAATGGAAGATTTCCGGCCCTTCTGGTGTCGGGCAAGCTGTTCCTTCTCTTCGAGTTCCTGCTCGACCTCGGCCATCTCCTCGCCCACACCGTCGTCTGGGCTCATGGCAAGACCCTCTCTTATAAGCTTGACACCGAATACGAGGAAGAGAGCGGCGGCCGCGAAGTGGGTGAAGCGTTCCGAGAGGAGTGCGGGGACGGCGTGGCCCATCACGGCAGAGAGGACTGTCATGACGACGAGAGCCGAGAAAGCAGCAGAGAAGACGAGGAGGCGGGGGTGTCGCATAGCCATGAGGGCTGCAACGAGGAATGTCTTGTCTCCGATCTCTGAGAAGATGATCATGGTGAAAGCGAGGATAAAGGAATGGAAGGGCTGTACGGCGCCGGCGTCGACATCGTCAAGTGTGGAAGAGGGGGTCTTGGGCGGGGTGGTGTCTAGAGGATCCTTTGTGGAAACGGAGCCTGGCACAGGAAGCGGATTGTCATGAATGGAGTCGGGAAGATCGGTGGGTTTCTGTAGTCTGATCAGTGCTGAATCGTCAGCATAAAAGTGTTGCAACTAACCTCAAGCCCACCAGCACCGAGCACACGAGTGGTGCTCGCAGTCTCTACTGCCTCTCCACTCAATTGCTTCTGGTCAGCAGGATGCGGATGTGCCTCCTTTGGTGACGCAGGAACCATTTCCTTCTTCTCGCCCGTCTTCTCCTCGTGTGCCAATCGCTCCTTGTCCTTTGCTGACACTCCGCCCTCGGTGCCAGTGGTGCCCGTGGCCGGTTTGCGCGCGGGATCTTGCATGACGCTCTTGTCGCCATCTTTCACGTCGTCTACCAGAACAGTTTCTGAAAAAGCGCCAGGCTTCTTTGCCGACCCAAGATCTTCTACAACATTGGGGGCTTTCTTCCCTTTGTATTTCGGGTCGTCGTCCACGTATGGCCCAGCATGCGGCTTGCCGTCGAGTCCGTCGAACGGTGCATCTTTGGTGCCTTTCGCAGGAGCTGTCGGGGCAAGTGAGGCATCAGGCGAATAGGTAGCTTGGGTGTAGGCAGGTACGACGGCCCGCGCGGGCAGCCTGTCGTCCGATGTATCTACTGCGACGGATGTGGCAAGAACTCGTAATGCGGGTAGGAGGAGAAGCAAAGTGTGCGGCCGTGGCTGTCGTAACCTCATGATGAATGTGATTGAAAGGTGAGCAGGGGTGCAATGCGATGTCGAGAACCGTCAGCGGCGAAAATGAAGCGCCCAGCAATAGACCAAAAAGGCTGCAGGGAGTGACGAGAATGGGAGAGGTTGTTGTGAAGGGAACGTATATGTGTTGTCAAATTATTGAACAGAACGGTGTAGGGTTCACACCAATGTTTGAGCGTAAAAGCAAGTTGAAGACGACCGAGATGCGCGCAAGGGGTGCGTGCAGACAGCCCACGTAATATGTCCAGGGCTGCGCAAACTCAAGGAGTGCTAGTTAAGGGGTCTCTCGTTCAGTAAGCCTGTGGAGAAGCGCGGAAACATGCTGCAAGTGCCGTAGTTCCGTCTCCAACTCAAACACTTCGTATTCACCTCTCTTGTGCACTCTGGCCCCTTCTCCGTGCTGAATGCTGAGGCCCACCTGAGCCAGCGAACGGCTAAGGCGATCCCGGGCTAGTCACGTGAGTGCCCGTCGAGTAGGCAGCCTTAGTCAGCCACTATCGCGGAGCGTTGGCGTAAACAACGGCGGGACTCGCGTATGCACACCAGTAGTTCCGCCCGACGGTCAAGACTAAGCTGAGTCTACAAGCCGCATCAACACGACCAGCAACATACCATCCGCAGACCACGTCGCATGTAACACCAGTCGATATCACGCGTCCTACAATACTACAATGGACGACCGCAGGAGCGTGCGCTCTACAAGCCGGCGCAAATCACCTACTCCCCAACCACCTTCCAAGGCAACTGCCCAGCAATTGGGACGCGCATCGCGAGCGAGAAGTTTGCGCAGTGCGAGTCGCGAAGTTGAGGGATTTGTCGACATCCAGAAACCCGCCCGCCGAAGCGCGCGACAAGCAAGCGTGACTACAAATGATGAGAGCGGATACGAGCCACAAAAGGCGCGCAAGACAAAGCGCAACTCCGCAAAAGAGCTGCTGGGAGGTTAGTAGTCACTTGCTCTCACTTGACCACTTGCGCCAGAACCGTTCCTGGCTAGGCAGATCCCCAGGCTAATTCATGTACATGCGCCAGACCTCACAGTCGTTGAGGAAATGGATACCCAGATTGACCTCGAGCAAGACAAAGAAGCCCCAGGTACACCTACGCGCACCGATACCGAGCCCGAACATGCGTCCTTTCAATCACCCGGCGCTGCATCCCAAATGTCTGGGACCACGGCGATCTCCTCTTTCAGTATGGTCGAAGCCGAGTTCCTGGAGCCTAGGTTTATCCTGAAGCATTTGCGCAAGTTGTGTGACTCTGCTGAAGAGTTTTTGGAACACATTGCGCCTGATCGAGGAACGATGGCAGACGACTTGCAGAACATACGAGAGATGCAGAAGCCGGGCTCGACTTATACAGAAGACTATCTGGATCTCAACGACGAGTTGAATGTGCATTTAAAGCATTTCAAGAGCGAAGAACACAGCTACATACATATCAGAGCGCTTCACCGCGCTCTTTTCAAGACGAGTGACGATGTCGCGGCATCGCAGAGCGGGCTGAATCTGATTCTCTACCTCGCCAATTTATTGGTGTTGGCGAAGCAGATGATCCATTCGAACCGGGATGATAAGAACATCTGGGATGTGCTGCGACAACTGGATAACACTTTTCCAGCCCAATTTATGCAGGACCTCGACTATGGTTTCCAGCCGACAGAAACAGGCCAGAGTGGGCTATACCAAGAAACGCTTGATCTTGCAGTAGAGTTACGGACCCAGTTGGCAATACTTGTGCTTCAAAGGTCCGCCGAAAGCCCCGAATTTAATGTCGAAGAAACGCTGGATGAGATTTTCCTCCATCCTAAGTCGTCTGATGGTGTATGGGCGATCCGTGGGTGGAACATACCAGTCTTGGGAGATGACGATTCATTTTTGTCCCAGGATTTTGAACGTCTGGTCAAGAACCGAGTGCAGGAAATCCAAGAATTTTTTCGCGAGGGATCGTCTATTGCTGAACTGGACGACCTAAAATCAGCCTTTCCTTGGGAGCCAACTATTCTTCGCCTTTTAGACTGGGTGCGTCTTCGACGGAGGGAACTCAAAGCTGTTATCGACTCTCTTGGTGGATCAGTGGAGATTACGCGGAACGTTAAACAAGCTGTGGAGGATCCTCAGCCTGTTGTCGAAAAAGATCAACGAGAGTCACTGCGCAAAAAGCGAACTTCGATAGGTCGCGACCGAAGACGTAGCAGCCGCAAATTCGATCCAAACGCTGGTGTCGATCTGCATGCTCTCAGCAAACTGAAATCGAGAGAAGGTGATTCGGGTGCATATTTAGAGCCTACAGCTTTTCGGCAAAATCGGGAGAAAGTTCCGCCCCAGCAGCCAATTGAAGGAGTGCAAGTGCAAATCGAGCAGCCGGAATTGGAAGATCAACAGCAAGATGCACAGGGAAGCACGACTGAGCCCGATACTGATTCTCAACTGGATGTTGAAGAGAGCCCTGAAGCGATCGAAGAAGTGCAACATGAACAGCCGGAGAGAAACGACCAAGAAGACGATTCAGAATGGCAAACATTGATTGGAAGCGAAGACCAGCAACCCGAGGGTGAGCACTCTGAAAAGCGCTTGGAAGAGAAGCAGATCGACCACCAACCAGCGGTGGAAGACGAAGAGGAACACCAGATAGAAGACTTTGAAGAACCTCAACCGTCAGCTCCGCCGCAGAGTCCTGCATCTCTACTCAGGGCTCTCAAGGCTTTACAGAAGCCGCAGAAAGAGAACCGTCCAATATCAATATTCGATCGTCAAACGACAGCACAGCGCATCGAATTCGGTGATGGCTTCGAGGACACACAGCGAACAGCCGGCCCGTCAAACACAGCCAAAGGAAAACAAACTGCGGAACCTTCCCCACGCAAACGTCGCCGTGAAGAGTCGGACGATTCGGACTCCGACGCTTTCGAAACCAAAGACCGTGGCGACCATGCCCCAGTGCGTCGTCGCGCGATGCCTTGGGCAAAAAGACAGCGCACTGAAGGACCACCAGCACCTACATCCTCCGGTGCACCACCGAGCCACCAACCCCCTCCCCGTTCTACACAGCCACATACCCGTCCCTTGTCTGAACAAGAAGAATCCGTGTCTGAGGCCTCCTCTCCCTCCATGACCGAAGAGCCCGAGCTTCCACCTTCCTCCACATGGCGTGACCAACGCAAGCTCGCGCAAGAAAATCGCGCTCTCGAATCCACACAGTCTCGCAACAGCCGCAATGAGCGCAAATCCCGCGAAGCATGGTCGAACGAAGAGGAAGAAGCTTTGATTGAATACATGCGCAAATATCCTAGCAAATATTCAAGGATACTGCAGTATGATGAGCAAGAAGGGGGTGGCGTGTTGCGAAACAGGAATCAGGTCAATTTAAAAGATAAAGCGAGGAATCTGGCGATTAATATGATACGGTATGTTATATACCCCCTCCTCCGTTGGGGATGAAATGGCTTGCTAATGGATAATAGATCAGGAGCTGGTCTTAGATCAGGGTTTGAAAACATCATACACCCCGGCGAAAAACAAGGTAGAGCTCTCATGGCCGCTGGATGGGTAATGCACAATGATGGATCGTGGGAGAAAGTCCAATAGAACCAGAGTAGTTTCTTGGGATGTGTTTGGATGTGAATGAAAGGACACAAGGGCGGCGTTTATTTGTTGATTATTCTTGATACCCCATAGTGCGTCCGCTATATCAGCGCTTTTTATCCAATTCAATCGTACAATTACAGTTTCTCCTCTAGCTAGCAAAACAAAAGTGCAGTTAAGGAAGAAAGCTTTGTGGTAAATCACACACGTTCCCTCCACCTAACTCCCCATTCCCCTTTTGCAAAACTACTCTCCACAACAACACCTTTCATAACAGCCTCGCACTTCCTCTTCTCCGCCTCGTCAGGTACGGTGAAACCAAACGCACACCCCCGTCTCGCAGCTTGCCGTACCTTTTCCCTCTCGTCAGCCTTCCTCTGCCCTTCTCGTCGTTTAAGTTTCATCTCGTCCGTCTCGTGGATGCGTTCGGCCCAGCCTTTTTCTCCGCCGACGCTGCCATTGACGTCGTTTTGGTCTTGTGGTGGCCGCACTTTTCCACTGCCGTAGCCGTACTCTACAACGTCCGGAACAGGGTCTGCTGACTTTGTTGGCTCGAGAACAACGCCGCCTTCGGCTTCGTTGTCTGAATCTGACACCGTGTCCTCCTCGTCGCTGGTGTAGTCCTGTGATGGCGGTTTTGTCGCTGCTGCTGCTGCTGCAGCAGCAGCAGATGCGGTTGCTGTGGTGGAAGCAGGTTGATCGACCATATCTACGCTCTTCCAATCCTCAGGTTTCTCAACTACGAACCTCGCTTTGCGATTCTTGCGTCGTCCATATACTTTCTCGGGATCTTTTTCGCGTTGGAAGACTATGTCCTCTACCGTGCTACATTCGACGATGATCCTATGATCTCCTTTGATGCTATTCTTGGAAAACTTCTTCTTATGTCCATTCTTCCCCTTTCCACCTTTGCCACCTTTCTCCTCCCCCTCCTCATGCGCATTGCCCGTCTCTGCAGTCTTCTTGATAGGATCTGCCCCTGCATTCTCTTTCAAACTTTCCGGACTCGCGCCATCAAGGAGTGCAGCAAAGGTAGCTTCGATCTTTCGGTCGATAGGGCCCGGCTTGTTATTTCGGCATCGTGTAGAGCAGTACTTGACTTCTGTTGCGTTTTGCGTTTTGCGGCGCTCGCTGATGACGCGGCCGCAACTATGGCAGTAGGGCACTGTGTCGCCAACGGTTAGGTAGAGGGGTGGTGGGGTTACGGCGTGCTTGGAAGGCCGGGACCAGGAGTCCATCCATGACATCTTGCTGAAATATTTGGTGGGTTGTTGTGGTGATGATTGGTATGGCTTGTTCGAGATTGGAATCCGACTTTGAGCTCGGGTGTGTATTAGGTAGACGGTGGTGTTTGTGAAGTTGGGATATTTGAAGGTACGAGCGCACGACGTCATCAGCCCTCTCCTGGTACGCGGGTGCATGCAGGTACGAATTGTGGCTCACGATGGCACGAATGAGGTGAAGCTTGTATCATGTCCATTTTTCTGCTAAGGTTTGGAGTCTTTGATGACGTATTTGAAGTTTCCATTATGGTGCATGGAGCACGTGGATTCCCAACTAGATGACTAGTGACGGTCCCTTTAGACGTACCTATCGTGCCCATCTTCAATTCTCACAACTGAAACTACCGAGTCGTCTAGTTCACTAATATGCATCGACGTTTTGTCAGCGGTCATACGCCATCTCCACAAACTTCCCCAGTCGGTCCTCGGATGTACCCCATCATGCCTCATGTCGGTTGCCGAGCTTAACACTGCACACCATCTCGGTAACCGACACGCATCGCAAGATAAACAGTCTCCATTCCGCCGAAAAGCATGGCTCAGATATATGTTCTTCTTCGGCGCTCCGCCCTTTGCCGTTTAGATAGGGGACCCGGAGATTTGCTTAACCTTGGGCTCTATTCTGCGCAGAACTTCAGGTCACGTCTTCCCCAGGGCATAAGGTCCGTTACAAAGCGGACAAATGGAACGTCCATCGCTATCAGCAGCGACTCCAGTGCCCCATTCACCCTTCGCACAGTCACACCAACACTTCAACTTCTTCGCTAAACACCGTCGTCCTTTGAGTGTGCGCCATCGCTGTAAGAGGGCGAAGCTGCAGCCAAGACCCAGAACATCAGAATCCATGTCGCCTGCATTGGACCCCGCGACGGGTGAAACCGGCACCAAAGGATCGCGTGCGCATCCTATAGAGACATCGTCGACCCCGGAGCTGGGTCGCCCGAGACGGACTACCGCGCAAAGCGATATTCAGGATACCATACAACATCCGGGCAATGTGCGCATCAACGTTCAGGGGGCTTTCATCGTAGATGAAGAGCAGCCAGGGACGCCGCAGAGCGAAGACTACGAACACGATCCGCACGACATCAGACTGCCGAACCACACTTCGGTAGTTAGCCATGTAGCCGTCGATGTGAGTATATATGCGTGGCCGCGTGCGACTGGTTGTAGCACGCGATCAAACCCCTTACAGAGTCACAGCATGCTAACGCGCTGCGCGCCCTCGTAGATTGGAGGCTCCTTGGCCAAACTTGTATACTTTTCGCGCGAACTCGGTGACTCGACTGGCGGACGTCTAAACTTCTTCAAGTTTGAGACTGACCGGATAGATGCGTGTATAGAGTTTATGCGCAAGCTGCAGGCCGACCAGAAGCAAGACAATGGATCGAAATCGCCAGACTTGTGCATCATGGCGACTGGTGGTGGTGCGTTCAAGTACCACGACAAGATAAAGCAAGCGTTGGATGTAGAAGTCATAAGGGAAGACGAGATGGAGTGCTTGATCATAGGTAAGAATTTGGTGCTGTCTGTATTCGAGGGATTGGTATGCTAACACCGACACGTAAAGGTCTCGACTTCTTCATCAACGAAATCCCAAACGAGGTCTTTACCTACAGCGAAGACAGCCCCATGACCTTCATGCCACATCCTCCCGATCCGCCGAATATCTACCCTTACCTCCTCGTCAACATCGGCTCTGGTGTCTCCATGATCAAGGTCTCAGGACCCCGGCAATACGAGCGTATAGGCGGTACATCACTAGGAGGCGGAACACTCTGGGGTCTCTTGTCGCTACTTACCGGCGCCCGAAGCTTCGACGACATGCTACGGCTAGCAGAGAACGGCGACAACGGAAACGTCGATCTACTCGTCGGCGACATTTACGGGCAAGCGTACAACAAGATCGGGCTGAAGAGCACACACATTGCATCTTCGTTTGGCAAGGTCTACAAAATGAAGCGTGCAGCGGAACGGGAAGCGGAGGATGGATGTAACGGCGATCTCAAGCGCAGAGAAGAAGCAGAGCACGTCGAGGGCTCTTCAGAACTATCCCATGACCCTGGTTCCTTCCGCCCAGAAGATATGGCGCGTTCGCTCCTTTACGCCGTCTCGAACAACATTGGTCAGCTGGCGCATCTGCACGCTGAGAAACATGGACTGCCTAGGATATACTTTGGTGGCTCCTTCATTGGCGGTCACTCACAGACGATGAATACTCTGTCCTACGCTATTCGCTTCTGGTCCAAGGACACTCGGCAGGCTTATTTCCTGAGGCACGAGGGTTATCTGGGCGCTGTTGGTGCGTTTTTGAAGCGGCAACCGAGGAACTGGGGGAGGAGGGAGAGTGTTGTTGGTTCCGCTAGGCCGGCTTCTAGTTCTTGAAACTTTGAAAACTTGAACTTTTTTTGAGCAGCGGAGGTATCGTAGCGAGCATATAGACGTAGCAGATTTATTGTAATATCGTCAATTCAACATATTGATCATTCTAGCCTGGTGGCGCCGTGCTTGATTGACTGTTTCCTAGATCTCCGCTTACGAAGACTACGAGGACCGCTGCGTATGCTGCTGTTGCCGCGAACAGTTCCGCTCTTCGCGCATTCGTTAAGAGACCTACGCTACCAGCGAACAAGCTGGTGAAAGTTGCTATCAAGCCCAGTCTCCAGTTCGGAGACGTCACTTTGTAAAGCACGACAATGGCGCCAATGAGGAGGAGTGCTGCAAGGAATGTGCTGAACCAGGCCACGAAAGAGCTGATGGCGCGGTCGGAAGCGTACGCAATACCGTTTCCTGAACGTTTGCGATCCTACAATCTTTCTGTCAGCTACCACAGCAATTAATCTCTTGTACAATGGTACTACTCACTGGAAATAGGAAGGCTAGATGCTTCTGTGCAAAGATGGTCAGCCGGTCTTGGTCATCATGCACTCGTAATGCGACAAGGTCGTCGATGTCATCGTACAACCCAGCGCTGTGTCCACCAAGGGTAGGAAAAGCTTCGCTTTTGCCATAGCTTTCGTTGTAGAATACACTTCGAAAGGCACGCAAAACTCCTTTCGGTGGTCTTGGAAGTGTTGCTAAAGTACTCTCGAACAACAACGCCTCTCGGTATTCTTTCAGCTTCTCGCGGATTTCTCTCATCAGCTGCCATCGCTCTTCTTGTATAGTATGTTTTGCCTGCGCTGCTTTCTGGAAGTCTGCGAAATTCCGAGCACACTGCTTTGTCTCAAGGTCGGCTATAAGGTCTTGTTGGTCGAACGCGCGTTGTTTTGCCTCAAGCTCTGCGAGCTCACTTTGCAAGTAGAGCAGATTTCTGGCAGCAAGCTCGTCAAAACGTTTGTACAATAGCGTCGTGCGATCTCGGTCACTTGCAACGAAGTGCGCAAGAGATGGAAAGCCGGTAAGGTGTTGGATTCTCGATTCTGGATCGGATATTCCATTCGGCATATTCTTACAGAAGAGGTTGAATGAGATTTCATGATCATGCCCTCCGGGCGCCGAGGCTGAGGGTGTGCTGGCTTTGCTTGACCGGTCAGTGGCTTGGGTTGTGTTGTGACCCCACTATTGCATACACAGCCCTGATCAACCATATGCACAATC
This sequence comes from Alternaria postmessia, assembly GCF_024291825.1. NCBI lineage: Eukaryota > Fungi > Ascomycota > Dothideomycetes > Pleosporales > Pleosporaceae > Alternaria > Alternaria postmessia. Next base: position 109,277 of record NW_026260132.1, read on the forward strand.
ATCATTACTGCCGCCAGTTTTCCCAGACTCATACACACTGGAAACAGCTTCGTCGTCTTGTATCATTTACCTGCTAGTTGGGCGTTTTCGGTGCAACCGGGCATGGAGATCGTTGACGACATCAGCGGAGTACCTACGGTAACCACGAAACTCCTTGTACGAGAAGAGCTTCTGATCTCAGTTAGTACAACGTCTACAGCAAGGGTCTACAAGCGCGGCAAACACTACGTAAACCGTATCAGGCTTCCGCCAACTTTGTAACAGCCCCAGCTGTATGGCCTGGTTCGACAACATATACTGGAAATTCAGCTCCTCAGGATAGGCCCCCCGTACTTCAACAGGATCTTGTCGCAGCCCCAGTGCCGCCTCCGAGAGTACGAGAACCTGTAATCGAACCACGAAGACCAGGGAAAACCCGCTTAGGTTTACCTATCACACTTCACAACCAAGATGTCCTAGCTACAGTGTTAGCTTGTGCAGATACTGGCGCAGATGTCAACATCATGTCAGATGACGTGGCGAAGACATTGGGATACTCAGAGTACGATGTCCTATCAGAGAGGAAACAATTCGCACTAGCCAATGGTAAAATTGTAGAAGCTATAGGTCAAATCGAATCGGTATGCTCTTTCGGCATCGAGACCGAGCCATCGGCAACAATGACTTGCATCTTCTACATCCTGCTGAAGGCTGCGATGCCTATCATCGTGGGTTTAGATTTCTTGGAGCAGACCAAAACGATGACCGAGCACAGGGATAGACTGGTGCGCGTTAAAAGGCCAGCTTATCAAGCTCTTTCTGTATGCTCTGTGGGAAAGCCAAGGCGTTTACTGGAATGCTATCTGGACTTCAGGGAAACACTAGCAATTCCTGATACAGGTTCAGAGATTAACTTGATATCGTCCTCCTTCGCATATGCACGCGGTTTCGACGTCTACCCAGGAGAAGAACTGATCGAATTAGCGGATGGGAGTATATCAATCACCGCCGGTTTCGTACGTGCAGAGGTATCAATCTATATACCCAACTTCCACCCTGACGCCCCTTTCGAGGTTTGCGACACGATCGACCTTTTCTTGCTAGACGACCTAATCCATGACCTCATCGTGGGCGAAGAAGCATTGACAGAGCTAGGAGTTTTCAGCGAGTGCCAGCATGCTCTCATACCTGCTCCCCATGACTTTAAGTTTCTGGAGGTGAACGGAATTCGGCATCTCGGCCCTGTAGATCGCTTCTTCTCCAGAATGAAACAGGCATTCAATGGGGCTAGCTCCAACGGCAAAATTGATGGTATGTCACGACTTCACCCTTTCGCTTACTATCCATCAAATAATCGATTAAAGTCGCCACAGGCAGTACTGGTTCGCTCTTTGAGCCTCTTTCGATACAACAGCAGCGTGAAAATAATCGCAGAGAATGTGAAGACCTACGGATTGCAAAATTACCACACGATCAGCAGGAAGCTGCTCGAGCGGCTGAGGTAGCCAGGCGAGATGCTTACCGTCACCAGCCGAGCGAGTCGTCTTCTTCAGTTGCAAAGTTCAAATGTGAACATCCAGGATGTACTGCACCGCCTTTTCGGACGCAGTACTTACTCACGTACGCAATTCTTGACACGTTATTCAATCTGGCTGACAGCTCTAGTCTTCACCAATTTGAACATGATGGACACAAGAACGACAGGGGCCGTTATGAGTGTCCTCACTGCAACAAGACGTACCTGTATCTGAAGCATCTCAAGCGCCATCTGCTGCGACGTAAGTTTCATCTCCCATCTAATCAAGCTTCGCCTCTAACATCCCACAGACACCGGTGAACGACCCTACCAATGCCCTCTTTGCAAGGACGCCTTCAGCAGAAGTGATATCCTTAAGCGCCACTTCCAAAAGTGCTCGATACGAAGGGGCAACTCAACTGGTGCATCAGTAAATACGCTGTAATTCTGTTCAGTCTCAGACTGCCTGAGGAGCAAAGGCGGAGAAGGGTTCCAAGGGAAGAATGAGATGATGCACGATGTTGTTGTTTACGAGCCTCTGAGTGCATGTGCTTATTCTGACCTAATCGCGAGCGTAAGTACCAAAGACCGATTGATCTTAAACAGTACGTCAAGAGAAGATCCTCACCTGCTACTTCAGGAAGCCTGTCACTAATCCTCTTGTGCTCATTATGCACGTTTGCATCATAGAGACAGAGCTCAAGGTCACCCTGATCTTCGCGATGCTTGTAGATCACCTAGATATAGTCGCTTGGTCTTGGATGATGGTATTGATGGCCGCTAAGGACGGATTTCTGGACGGATTTCGAAATTTCACCTGAGAATTAGAAGCTGTATTTACCATGTGTAATTGCATATGACGCCAGACTATGAGGTACGCAAGTCAACAGCGGCGCAATGAGGCTGGTGATGCGTTGGCATGCGAGTGACCGGTGAATGGAGGGGGTGGCTGAGCCACACCGCTCGACTAGTATGGACACAGGAACGAGCCTATTTCACCAACGTCTCTTCCCTCGACTAATGGTATTAACGAGCCCATAAATCGCTTTCCATTCGTGACAAGTATGGAGTACTACAGTTCCGATGAAGACACTCGGAATCGCTCGGTCTTGTTGCTGTTGTGCCAAACCAGGACGGAAACTTGCCCGCCTTTGCCTCCGCACCATTGTGGCGGAGCGAAGATACATATGGGTGTCCACTGGTAGGCTTCCACTAATAGTATGTGTCGAAATCTTTGCTGACTGTATGAAGAGCCTCGAGAACTTAGATTTCACTCCATTCGGTTACATAGATTGCGAACCCTGGGAGAAAGCCTATGGTATATTCGAAACTATGGAGAGGCATGAGAAATTTCAGGACACACTGCTCCTACACCACATGGCACCCGATCGTCCTGACCTTACCTTGTGTCTTGGCTCAACCTACCGAGTATACAGGCCGGGCGAGACTTTGATTTGGATCAAGAAAAGGCTCAATCCTACTTCAGTTCTCGCCAACACACACGGTTAGTGCTTCTAAGCTTTACCCTAAAGCCCTGGGCTGCTATCGTTCTCGACAAGAAGCTAATAGACATCTGCAGATCTTGGTCACGAAGTCGCTGATCTTGATGATCAGAGAGAGAATGCTCGACTTGAACGTGAGGATGCTCTAAATTTCAGATGCTCGTTCCCGGGATGCCAAGAAGCACCCTTCCAAACAAAGTATCTTTTAACGTAAGGATTGTCAAATCGTCACCTTGTCTAATGTAGACTAAGTCTTCTCAGTCAGCACTCAAGGAAACATCAGAAACCTTCAAAGTACCACCGCCTCGTGGAGCGCTGACGGTGAAGTCAAGGTGCAGAAGGCTTCACGAACCGGCTGGAAAGGATCAGACATGTTCTAGAGACTAGCCGTAGGGGATTATGTGTGCAACAATGCGAAAGATGGAGGGACAATTGGCTGAGAAGACTATGTATTTTCTGGAGACGAGAGGGAAGGATGCACGATATTCTTGTACGATGACACATCTACCTGGAGAAGTGGACTAAGCTACACATAAGGAGAATGCAAAAGCTACCAGCACCGCCTACGTATGTGTCCTCAGCAAAAGTGCCATCATGACGTCATTCCTCGCGTCTGGTGAGCCTCGAACCCTACTTTTTTATCTGCCTTTCCGAGAATCTAGGCAGCTCGGAGGTGGAGAAGAGCATGCGACCACGCCTAGGATATGTCAAAACTAGATGCGGTCGAGCGTCAGGCAGTTGCATCAGCCTTCGTCGTTACATCCAGAGTCCAGTTCGTATCTAGTGCGAAATTTTATGCTACTTGTATACAGCTCCAACTCAGAACATTGAGCAACGTGCAGAGTCGTAGACTAACTGGGTAGCAATATGTTAGAGAATGTCTTGTATTTCTACGACAAAGTGTCATGAAGGCGATCCTTCACGAACCAGAGCTTCTTGAATCCAGAAACACTGGCCTGTTTGTTAGCAATGAGAGGCATGACGCTGGCGTCTTCAGCCTCGTGTATCCGCAAAGAGATGAGCACAGCCTCCAATCTTGCCTTGCATGATCACGCACAACACCAGCCAAACGAGCCAATTACCTTACTCTACGATCTTGAAAGTAGCTACTTTGTCTTCGTCTTGCGCGATCATCTTCAACAGCCCTGGCGGTTCTCCGAAAACCCACCCTTCCTCTCTCATCTTCTTAATATCCGGCTTCTCTTCTCCTTCCACGGCGCTTCTCGAAGACAACTTGTTCACGTTATGCAAATCAATAAGATCCTGCATCTTACTAACAACCTCTTCGCTTTCATCTGCTCCCTTTTCCCTATCCAACCCCAGATCGTCAGAAAAGCTGAAGCGCGAGATTTTCTTGCCTTTCAAGCCTTCCGGGTCTTCCAAGGAGCCAAATGACCACCATCGAATCGAAAGATCGCCGGGCCAGACATGGTAGGTGTCGCCGACTCGTAGAAAATGTTCAAGCTTTTCTTGGAGCGAGGTTGAGTCGTCGCCGAGACTCGACATAAGCCGTTCAGCAGAGAGCACCCACGCAACTTGTACAGAACCTTTTCCTACCGGAGGAATTGTGATGAAAGTGAATCCAGGGGTGTCGGGATCCTCAGGGCGTTTGGCAAGATCCGGGTCGCCTGATATCCGGTGGAACGTAATGCGCTTTGTGGGCCGGAGGTTAAGCACTTTTGCAGAGCCATCTAATTGTCGGGTGGAAGAAAATGCGAGTTCCGGTGAGTGCATATCGCCCTTGCGGAACGCATCCTCACGAGGCGTAGTGTCGAGACATGAGTACTTGGTCAAGATAGTAACCGATCTATCTGGGAAGACCGAGGAGGTTTGGTGGATGGTGGCGACAAGCTTCAAAGGTGATGCCGAGGGGTTAGAGATTGAGAGAGTGGCTGGTGGACAGAAGTTGAACTTAAGGCAGAGCTCAACTCCGTGGTTTTCAGACGACATATGAAACTATTCGATATGGTGTTGTAGTAGGAGACTGAGAATGCACTGCCGTGGGTTGCAAAAATTCAAGATTGCAGAGGGCAAGGTCGAGAAGCTGAGGGTCGGGGGCCGTATTCTCTGGCCTTTATCCACGTGCAGTCTAAAATGCTTTTCCAATGCCATACCTTAACTGTATAAACGAATTTGTCAAAAATAGGCCCCTCAATCACTTGACTCAACTTGTCGGCGAAGTCTATAGAGACTGATGTTAGCAGATCTCCATGTTTATTTTCCCATGAAATACATGCAGCGAGGCATTCCATCAGCCTCTTCAGCCTTACGCCAGTAGTGATCATAGCCTCCGCCACAAGGCTTGGCTGCATACATGGAGAGGCATAACAGAAAGCAGGCTTGTTGGTTGGCTAGCGACGCGAGCAGGTTGGTTGGCTCACCGACTACCGATCCCGCTCGTAGCATGCCTCTCAATCCGCTCGACATATAAGGCTTGCGCAGCCGCCTTTTCTCCTTGTTCTGCAATCGCTTCCACAGCGGCCTTTGGCCGTCTGCTGGCAAGTCCTAAATCTCCACCTCTTTATTGTTATCAAAGAAATTATTCCCTCGAGTGCAGTTACCTTACAGTCTTCACGCAGCCGAGTTTACATCCTCCCACGGCCGCACCACTGAGGTGTCTGGCTTCGTGGTAACCTTCCTCCCTACAACAAAACCACTGTTGGCGAAGGCCTTCATCGTCTTCGCCTTCCTTCTTTTTCGCGCTGTCACCTATAGAGTCATGTTATTCTGATACCCTTGAATTTCCTAAATCTTTCCAACAAAATACTTCAAACGACAAATACTTTACGCCATTCGCGTTCGAATACGAAGTCAACCCAGTCATACATCGACCCTATTTGCCAAATGCCGATTGTCTCGTACCCACCTGCCAAGATCGCGAAGTATCAGGTGGCTACATTACCAGTCCCAACGAGAGCTCTGGTCTGGATGTCGCCCAGAGCATTGACGCCACCTCTTCCACACCTTCTACAGGGCCTGGATCACCCAACGATGCTTCCATTGGGTGGTTGGAAACGCCAGCGGATAGTCACTCGGCAGACACGTCACCATTTTCTGCTGTCACAGGTTCGTTCACATGTTGTCAATGTCAAGAAGTTTTCCGTCGCTGCTGCGACCTGAAGTAAGTCTATTTTCTCCATATCGTGGAACAACCAAGCTAAAGAGTCCAAAGCAAACACGTCAACCGAATACACAACAAGCGCGCTAAGTGCCCATACGAGGGCTGTCCGCAAAGGCCCTTTGGTTTCGAGGCGGATCTGCAGCGACATATTGCAGCCAAACACACTACTGAAGGAAGGGTTGCGATCCAGTGTTTAGTTGATGGTTGCAAGGAGAAATTTTCAAGAAAAGACAACATGCTGAGACACGTGAAAAAGAGACACCCTGGGACATCAATACAAAACGCAGGATGAAGGGAGCGTAGTGAGATGCCGTTAAAGAATAGCCGAGTGAAAAGTTTTGTTCATTTTGAATTGCGTCTTTTGCCCTCCCAAGACTATGGCTAGCTGATGAGCTACATGAAGCTTGGTATGACATCCCGTGAGCTCATCACCAGATTGATCTTGTGAATATACTCAAGCTCGCCCTCTGCTCCAAGATCATGTTGAATCCAGGCCGTTTGTATCATTCCTTTGGCTTCCAGTGAGCTGCTAAGGTGGGAACCTTGTTCCAGTCTGGTGAAGAAGTCAAGCATGATCAACCGCTCTTCGTCTGTGTGAACCTCGCAGCCGACAATGAACATAGAGAAAGATGATGGGTACGTGTTCAACTTAGTGAGTATGCATAGTGTATCGTCCTTCCAATGATCGAGCCGTATCGATTGGCCCGAGAAATTTCGGGACACGCGCTCGAGGTAAATAAGGCCTGCTAGTCTGGTGAACTCCAAGCAATAGTACTTGTCGCCTTCTCCTTCTTCATCTCTAGTGACGAGATCAATGTCGCTTAGTCGGGACTTGAGGTCGTTTAAAGACTGTTGATAGTCATTCGAATGATACAGCGGATCAGAAGCGTATAGTCGTGTTTCAAAGACCTCAGCAAGAAGTTGAAGTAGAGGGTGAGCGTATGTTGCGATACTCGACATGTCCTCCGCGAAAGCGATGCGGGCGATACGATATTGCACCGCACAAGTGTGATTAGCAGCTTTGAAACCAAGCTCGTGTGAGGTTGATCGAATCATGTAGGTGCGCCAATGACGGAAGCTGAAGCGGGTAAATGTGACAAAGTAGTAGAGCCACCCGAGAATGATAGCTGCGTCGCTTCCAACGGAGTGTGCTTTCTTATCGACGGTAGGAACAATGTTTTTCGCCCCGCATAGATGGCCTATCCAGTCGCAGTCGAGATCTGTCTATCATCATGAAAATATCGCGTTAGTTCTGTACCATTCTCTTCCAAATGACGGCTTACTTCTACTAAACATAAAACCAGACCGGTGGCGATGTGTTCGATACTGGCATCCGAATCCAATCCAGGACTCGTGGCACTTACGAGCGCTTCTATTGCCGCATTTTTGGCACGAGCCGCATGCACCATATCGTTCCCGCGATGGCGAGAAGCCAGCGCGACTAGGGACAGTAGCAGAGCCATTGACGATATGGAACGCCCCGACAAAGCCATTCGTAACAACAGGCGTCCGACTTCAGTCCTCTCACGGCCCACAGAAGGTAGGATCCCGACGACTACATCTTCGACTGCGATGGTCAGCATTGGGCCAAGTCGTTTTCTGCAAGTAAACTCACAATACTGTACTAGTTCCGCGTCGCTAATCGCCACCTTCGTTGTTACCGAAGCCACGGACCGGGTAAGCTTGGGCAACGCAAGCTGATCCCTTTCGACACGCTCACCCTTGACTGAACACTTGTCAAATTATGCCGCAAAGTTTACTTCAAGAGATCCTACCTCCGCCAATAGTAGCTTTAGCAAGGATGTGGAGACGGATATCAGTAGACGAGACGTTGATCCATTGCTCAGATTGATGCCGAATTCTTGCGTGTTGTAACTCTTGATGTCCAGGTTCAAGGGGCCACCTCTTCTGGTCATTGTTCTTGACCCATGAGAGACGAATGCCATAACCACCACATATGCGCTTGGATTTTGAACACTTATTGCAAACTGGTACAGCGCGGTCACATGAGACCTTGCGATCTAAGGACGATATCAGTATCGCGTGGTACAAGAGCATTTACGGACTCAGTTCCTACCCTTGCATGTCCAGCAGCCCTTTGTTGCAGCCTTTGCTGCAGTCATTCCTCCGTGCTGAGCTGGGGCCAGGCGTCGACGTGCACCTTCTGGGTAAGCGTTGCGAAGAGATCGCGACGCATCCTATGAGAAACCAAGGATATGAAGGTATGTCAAGCAAGCCACTGTAGGAACTAGGCACGAAGCAGAGGCAGCTGTTACTAGAAGCATGATAGAGCCGAAGGACTTGGAAATCCTCGCTGATGGAAGCCGGTGGGAGATCTCCTGTAATGCGCCCCGCCCCGCACCTGCAACGGCCAGCGAATCACGCCAGATGTCGCTAGTTCTGCACTATACCCGAACTGGACGCGAAGCAACCATCTGCGAGCTTTCTGTCAGCCTCAGTCACCGCCAAGCATCCAACGTCGTAACCTTTGTCCATCCCCTATGCCTTCAAACAGAATTGTGGTCAGAATTTGCGAGCTCCGCATCGTTGATTATGAAGCCAGGCTGGTGTGCACGCTTCCGCCGCACCAAAACGGAGGGACAATATGTCTCATAGAGATGATATAAAGAACCTCACCCGGCTTCCATAGCATAGGTATCAGTTCACTATCAAATACTTCAATCTTCAAGATCTTAAGATCCTCGAACCATTCCAACTCTTGAAGTAGCCTCAGCTATCAGAATAATATGCCTTCCTACCTCGTCACCGGAGCGTCTCGAGGAATCGGTCTTGCATTCCTCGACCACATCTCCAGCAACCCAGACAACGTTGTCATCGGTCTCGTTCGCAACGTAAAAGACACCGAAGCCAGAATCGCATCGTGGAGCAGAAACAACATCCACCTCGTCCAAGGCGATCTCACCAACTACGAGTCACTGAAGAGTGCCGTTGATGCCACATCCAAAGTCACCAACGGAAGTCTGGACTACCTCATCGCAAGCGCGGGTCTTGTGTCTGGTGAATTCGATGAGTTTTCCGTTCTGTAAGTCTGCTTGTCATTCGTTATAGTTCCTGTATCTCTAACAATACAAAAGAGGCAAAGACCCGGCCAAAATGGAGTCCAGTCTCAATCAGCTCTTCAGCGTCAACGTCGTTGGCAACATCCACCTCTTCAACCTCTTCATGCCGCTCGTTCTCAAGGGAAATGTCAAGAAGGTCGTTACCATCTCCAGTGGCATGGGTGATATGGAATTGGTACGCAAGTACAACATATCCGAGGATGGACCGTATGCAATCAGCAAGGCGGCGGTGAACATGGCCGTTGCGAAGTTCAGTGCTGAATACGCCAAAGACGGAGTGCTCTTTCTGAGCATATCTCCAGGAGTAGTAGGAACAGATGTGTATGCTGATCGTAAGTCTTGGTCTCTCCAACAAGAACGATGAATGCATAAGCTGACCAAAAGTTTAGTATCGGAAGATGATCAGCGGAAACTTGGAATCATGTCGCAGAAGTTCATGGATTACTCACCAGACTTTAAGGGGGCTATTACGCCAGAAGAGTCAGTCAAGGCTGTACTGAGTGTTGTCGAATCCTCGAGTGTTGCCAATGGAGATGGCGGTGCTTTCTTGTCGCATCTTGGCAAGGGCGAGAAGTGGATCTGAGGGAATGAAAATGGAAGAAGTGAACTACAATGGGGTAGAAATTTGTTTCGTTGGTAATTGAAATTCGTTTGTTAGTTGAATATATACATGAAAAGTATGTTCAAGAAAGCATGAGCATCATCGGTATCAGCGATAGAAACCGCGCCTCGTTCTCATCCTCATCTTTCTACAAGCACTTGCCTGGAATGCTTGCTGTCGCGTTCTTGACAAATCCCTGCAAGAAACCGCCACCGCCACACTGCAGACCCTTGACGAAGGCCTTTGCAACGATATCCGCACCAGCCGGGCTAGTGTGGGTGTGATCTTGCGGGAAGATCGCATCGGTCTTTGCTTTGCCCATAGTCTTGAAAATATCCGCCGTGTACGCTCCGTGGTCAACATACATGGCATTGCTTCCCAACGCCTTAGCTACGTCCCGCGCGTAACCCACGAACCTTCCACCATCGGTGTACACAAAACTACCGCTCTCCCAGGGGTTATTTGGTGTTTGACTGCTGACGATGACCTTGGCGCCCTTGGCAATGAGCTTCTTGCCAGCCTCAGTAAGGTAGTAGTTGTATGTGTGGACGGTAACTGCTTGACCGTTGTATGTAGACTGGCATGTCTCAGAGCCAGTACCGGGGCAGACTGAACGTCCGTTGTCGCTGCTGCCGAGGCCGCCGCCGTCGTTGTGACCGAATTCCATGATGACGATGTCGTTTGGCTTTACGAGGTTGACGATCTCGTCGAAGCGGCCTTCTACGGTGTAGGAACGGGAGCTGCGGCCACCGATGGCTTTGTTGACGACTGGGAGAGAGACGGAGTATGGGAAGAAGACACCCCAGCCTAGTCGCGATGGTTAGTAGTGGCCTTCTGGTGCGTTGATGCATAGCAATGCGTACCTGTGGTGACTCCACTTGCTCTCGCCATCGTCGAATCTCCGGCAAGGTATACTGTCTGCGCACGCTTCTCAACATGGCTGCTAGGCGCACCCAAAGCCGTAGCAGCCAGCGCGACTACCGACAAAAGACTTGAAGTATGCATGATGAAGAATTCTGTAGACTGGCGACCTTGAGATGAGAAATGCGAAGGCGATGCAAAGCTGGTGAAACCAAAATCAGTGTACAAACACCCTGTCTATATACCTACTCTTAACCGCCACTCTCCTCTATATTGAGTACCATCCAGCCGGACGCAAGCAGAGATTCTCCGTAACCTCCATCTCACCATAGTATCATAAGCAACGAAGTACTACCGCGATCACCATGAAACATACCATATGAAGTCTAAGTACCCCAGATTATATTACTAGCACTGCGGGGGCAAGTCCGGATACGGGACCGCTTCCTACCTAGCTACACATATATTGTATCTCGTGGTACCGAGGCCGGCACTTAGGGCTCATGCAAGCCTGCAAGGTTGGGTTTGGCGTAGATTGTTCCGGGGGAATACATGGGTGAGCAGCTGACGGGCACGGACGAATTGGGCCCGAGGCGTCAGGGGAAGCCGAACACACTTGGCACTGTTGTCATGAGGCTCCGCTGTGTTCCGCTCGTGCGAAAGGTTGTCGGTGGTGGAATGCGAGGTGAGTTGTAGTCGTATATGACGATGCTAGGATGGGTAGATCATCTGGGCATGCATGTCACACATCGCTCTAGCGCTGCGCGGGCTATCTCTTTCCGAGTCGCCCGGGCCGTCAGCTTGGCGCTAGAACATGTGCCTTCGGTCCTCAAGCTCCAACTAGCACCTTATCAAACCGTGGCATAGTAATCTTCTTTCTCCCAAGCCACATGCTCGAGATGCTTCAAACATCTCCTTGCATTCCTTAATCTTGTCTTCTCGGCGCCCGAGCTTTGGTCTGGACCGTTATCGCTGAAACATGAGCTTATTCTCTAGTCGCCGAAGCAGACGCCTTCTCCGTTGTATGCACTTGAGCTTCAGGTCATGACTCTGCGAAACCTTGGTCCGTGACGTGATTGCAGATGTCTTTGCGCAAGTCTTTCTACCGTTGGACGGTCTCATCTCCAGTCTGCACCTTACCACTGATCGGTCGAGGGACAGGGCATGGAAGGAGCTGCCACGTTTTCTTGCGAATTGTTCTATTGAGAAGATGGTTGCACAAATGCTCTTTTCGAGGCCGCTGAGTTGAGACGGCCGTTGATCTTTCCATCTTTTCTGGTGAATAATGTCGTTGTTTCCAGTCTCCTACCCACCTACCTTATCGAATTTCTCTCGTAGTTCTCAGTCTTCAATTCTCCGACCTGCTAGATGTCTTCGATATCTCCGTACCATCTTTGAGATTTTATGAGGCGTCCAAGTCATTGTTAGCAAGTATGCACAACGTTCATCAGATTCTGCTTCTTACATGCTAGATCTGGTGGTTCCTGAGTGTCACTCCGCAAAATACTCCAGGCGTACTGGAACGTCCTCGCGGTGTTCGACTGCGGAGAACACTCAGAACTCAACATTGGCTGTAGTAACCCGACAACTGGGGCCGGGCGAAGACGTTGAGCACGCCGGCGGTCTGAGCTACGAGCATAGGACATTGTAGTTTCTTGAACCGTTTGCGGTTGCCCTTTCCAGTTGTAATGTCGTGACTGCGTTCTTCCTTGCCATGACGTCGCAGTTCTTCGAAGGCAGCACCGTCGTGCCTTCCATGTTTACCGTCTCGAAAACAACATCACACACAACGACACCGCGCGAGTAAGTCCTTCTCATCCACGCACGCCTCGCACCACGCTACAGCCATGCTAACATATCCAGATCGACAGAGATTCGAACAGATTCGTGCTCGGTGGGAGACGATTCGGTTAGCTGAAGGTGAAGCAGCGGCAATGGTAGGCTGGAGGGAAAAGCCGGCAGCTCACCAGGCGGTGAATGGCGAGCCTCATGAGAACGGCGCAACGAAATTTCGCAGAAAGCTCAGCTATGGCTTCGCGTTCATCTCAAACCCCCTCTTGCAGCGAAAGACAATCCCAGCTCGCCAGCAAGTGAGTGTGCCGTTATCGACAGCTACCGAGCCCTCCGCGTCCGACATTACTACCGAGGACTCTATCTGTGGACCTCCACTCTCACCAGTGCTGCCTTTCACGCCACCCAAACTCTCTAGTGGTGTGTCCGAGCAGCCCGTGACAGTCCCGCTGAGCAGGACCTTGCCCATGAGCACCGATGTCGACGTCACACCCAAACCATTACCCCGATCGCGCACATTGAGCTTCATTCCACTGCCCGTCAGATCTGAGCCTAGCTCGTTCGTCGCAGACGTGGAGGGGGCAGTGAAATCCCATTCCATCGCGGCAATGCCTCGGCCAGAGCCTAACTCTGCACCTTCGAAGATTCCTACACCCAGTCCGCCATCAGTCGAGCGCCGTCGCTCTAATTCACGCCTACATATCCATCAACACGCTTCATACCGTGCTTCACAGCAGATCAAACACATCGCAACAGCGCACGCGTTAGCAGCCGCCAATAATCGTTCGCCGGTGAGGCATTCATATCAAGTGCGCTCACGTACAACGCCAAATCTCGCAAAGGACTCCAACCTGTCACAACCAGCGCGATTTATGGCCCCAAGACGATCAGGACCTAAGAGGACTGCGAATGCTCCAATAGCTCAGAAGCCAGTGCTACAAGAGAATATACCTACAGATAGGCGCATCACGCACAGGCGGTCGCAAATCCAGGAGAGAACGTTGAAGAGAGAGTCGTTGGCAGTGCCTGGTACTTTGAACAACAGGAGATCGTTTGGGCCAGGGCCACTACTTCTTCAAAGTAGGGAGCCTAGCTTCGCGACCCCATTGCCAGTAAGAAAACGGATGAGTTCACAGTTCGCACAACAAACGCCAGTAACGGTCAAGCGAATACAGCCGCAAGAAGAGACAAAGATACATACGCCGTCCTCGCCACAGGTATCGGAGGTCGCGGTTAACCAGCCTCGTGATATAGGTTATTCAGGATTGACCCCAGAGAAAACCGAGCTTATCGACCCAGTCATGCCCCGGCCACACACGGACAGAGACCTGCAAAGGAAGACACTGGGTACACCCAATGGTTTGGGCGGCGTATGGCGGTCGTCACGCGCTTTGGCATTGACGACACATGAGGTGAGCAAACTTCCACGTTCTTATACCTTCCACAACCTTGGAGCCAGGCGGGAAGTTGCTCCACCAGTGCCTCAAATTCTAGAGCAGTACAGAACAGTATCTTTTCCAAATTTGATCCAACCAGTACGCATGGACCAGAAGGATACCAATCGATCTCACCAGGACTACATCTTATCCGACACGAACTCCTGCGAGTCGATTCCCGAAGAGACCGAGGATGAGAAGAACACTACTCCCGCCTATTCGCCTTACTATCCTGGAGGAGGGCTCGTAGCGTCTGTAGAATCCAGCGGATCTAGTGGCGAAATTTCGGCATTCCCCTCAGTAACAACCACGGCACCGGAGACTGCGAGAAGCACGTCGGGTTCTTCATCATCCAGGCCATGGAGTGTCTTGGAAGAAGGGACGTTGGAAGTTGCTGACATTGAGAAGGTCAAAGACTACATGCCACCGCTTTACTGGGCCGGACGTTTCCAAGCCCGATACGACAAGTGGCGTACTGATGCAATGGACGCCGAACTGAATACAGATTACCAACCAGATGGCCTCTTGGGACAATGTAAATTGAACCAAGAGAAACTCGCAGCGTGCTACATACTCGGACAACTGCGCGACCTATGTACTTCTGATCAAGCAGCGGATAGCCTATGGGTATATCGATACTGTGTTGAATCAGTTTTCATGTCTTACTAACCGTAACCAGGATTTTGAGTACAAATATCGAAAAGACAACAAACTTCTCGGCAACTCACTCGATATCCCGTCGATGTCGCTTCGTAAACAAAAAGACAGTGCGACATCGGCGGGGACGGGAACTGGACCGTTTGGGCGGGCTATCAGGAAGTTGACTCCGAGAAAAGCTAGTCTAGTCAATTTGATGAAGGGCAAGCGTTGGAACAAATCTGATGAGGCGAAAAGTGACGATGTAGCAGAGAGGAATCAGGAGACGGAGTCGGAGTGCTCGTGAGACAAACGTAGAGTCGACGATGTTACGACGATATGGATCTTCTGAAGCAAACGATGTTACGATACGCGATGATGAGAATAAAGCAGAGAAGCACAGCATCACGGACTGAGAGGGTAGCGCCTGCGAACGAAAACGTGAATATCCATAGCATATAACTAGACGTCTCATGCAGGTTAGGATATTGATACCAAGTTTTTGCATTCTTGCTGGACCTAGTCCTTCTTCTCTGGTTTTGGTGAAAGTTCCTCGACGATGTTGTTAGGGTCCTTCCAAGCCAACGCAACGTATTTGGTGTGACTTCCTCGTGCGAAGACTTCGCCTTTGTTGTTACTGAAGGCGATGGATGTGAAAGCTAGAGTTTTGCCGACTGTGTAACATGTCAACCAAAAGTCCTTTCTGGGTAGCAGTCGTAACTTCAGAAGGCTTACATTTATCACATGTCACTTCGGCTTTGATCAAATCCCCAATCTTGCCGCCTGAAGAGAGGTAGGTCACGTTCAAGTCAGTGGAAACGCCTGTTGCGAAGAGACCACGTGAGGCTACTGCTAGGGAGCCACCGAGATCGACCATGCTGGCTATCGTACCGCCGTGAAGGATGTTAAGTCTGTTTGTATGCTCTTTCTGGATGTCCAGCTCAAACTTGACACGTCCTGGGACTGCCGAGGTTACTCGTAGCTGAACTCAAGGTCAGACGTGAGCCTTTCGAATGATGAATACCTACTCACACCATCTAATAGTCTGAGGAAAGATGATTTGTTAGTGTTGTGGACATGTTATCAGGATACGAGAAGTACCTTGGCTCCAGGCCGGAGTTGGCTCGGAAAGATTCCCAGACCTATTCAGCTAATCAGGATCGATTTTCGATATACTTCTACCACCACGCGCATACTCACGGATCTCACAAACTTCAATGCCGGCATATTCGGTCCTTGCTCCTCGATGTGCGAAGAGTGATGTCGTGGTTCCGCTCGGCAGTTACCTCACGTATCTCGGAAGCTAGACAGGGGTGGAGCGGAATTTGTGGGGTCAGCTTTCCGCTTGCTCGGCGCGTCATCCAAGTACTTTCTTTGGTTGCTTGCCTGCAACTTCACTTTGCGCAGACCAAAGGCGCGACGTACGCGTCTCTTTTGCTCGATCTCGCGATATTCTCTCCTCCGAATATGATAATACGGCGGTAGACGGACATATTCTCCTCCACATCCCTCCACGATGTCGGCCTCGTCGTCTGCACAGGCGCTGGAATACTTGGAGGGCCTGCCTATTGCTACGCACAAGAGGCTATATGAGCAGCCCTCGACTGTGTTGGCGGTGTACCGCTGCATGCTGCCGCATCTTGGTGAGTGCGTACAATGCAGCGATGTAGTAGAGCTAACAAAGTCGCAGCCAAATCTATAGTCATGGCAATGCTCTACAGACCCTCGTCCTTCCCCGTAGCCGACCTCGACGCATGGTTCAAGCCCTCGGCCCGCAGAGAGAAAGAACAAGCGGTCTTTACTCTCGAACGCCTGCACATTATCGCCCAAATAAAACAAGATGACGGCACCATGGCTTGGACAATCAGCACAGGTTTCCAGAAGAGCCTACGAAATGCCCTCGAGGGCTCTGGCACGCACCGCTCGTTTGGTGTCCCAGCAACTAGAGAAGAGAGTGGTGGAAAGCGATTGAGCGTAGATTTCCTGGACGAATATTCGAGATCGCAGTGGGAAGGTATACTGTACTATCTGGTCAGCGGTGCGGCTGGACTCAGCAAGGACAGTATCTCGCGAGCCGAAGTCGGTCCTGGAACGAAGAAGCTGCTACATACTGGTGATCTTGTGAGGACTATACATGGGAGTCCCCGGATCACGAAAGATGGTTTTTCTTTTGTGCTGCAAGAGACGAATGCGCAGGTCTGGAGTTTGTTGATCGTGTATCTGAAGATGACGAACGAAGTAAGTGTTGAACCTCACCCCTGCGATGACTGTCCTCTTCGGAACCAGTCGACACCTCCAGAAAACGATCCTAACATCAACACCAAGCTCGGCATGTCCGAAACCGAAGTTCTATCCTTCCTCTTCATGCTCGGCTCCCTCGAACTAGGCCAAGATTACTCCACATCAACTCTCTCGCCTACACAAGCCCAAATGCTCGAGGATCTCTCCTCAATGGGCCTCATCTACCGCTCCGACAAGAACGCACGAACCTTCTACCCAACCCGCCTCGCCACAACCCTAACCTCCGACTCCGGCAGCGCCATGTCCGCCTCCTCCAACGACATTGCACAAGCCAACCAAGGCAACGCAGGTCCCTCGGCCGCCGCAAACAAAGGCTTCATCATCATCGAAACAAACTACCGCCTCTACGCTTACACCAACAGTCTGATCCAAATTGCCATTCTGAGCTTATTTACCAAACTCCAACACCGCTTTCCTAATCTCGTCTCGGGTAAGTTGACAAAGGAATCTGTTCACAAAGCTGTACAGTCGGGTATCACTTCTTCGCAAATCATCTCCTATTTAACCACGTATGCGCATCCCCAGATGCAGAAGACGGTTCCGTATATCCCGCCCACGGTCATGGATCAGATCAGGCTGTGGGAATATGAAGGCGAGAGAGTGGAGACGACTACGGGCTATCTGATGCGTGAGTTTGGTAGCGATGCAGAGTATAGGGATGTTCTGGGTTATGCGAGTGCGCTTGGGGTATTGGTTTGGCAGAATGATGCTGGGAGGTGCTTTTTTGTGTCTCATGTTGAGCAGATTAGTGCGTATTTGAGGAAGAAGAAGGAGAGTAGGGAGAGTGCTAGGGCGGGGAGGTAGGGTGTGGAGGAATAGAAGGGTACGGGTGAGTGGGTAGGAGCATGGGCATGGGCGTTTAGAAGTAGCAGTTATTGGCGTTGGGGGTAAGTTGTCGATTGACAGGCGTCTAGGGTTACACGTTATGAAGACGAGTGACACTGTGGGAGATATATATACCATGATAAAGAACTGTTACTTTTCATTTCTTGTGTTGTTTGAGAGAGCAATCTCGGTGCATTCTTACGACCTTGACTAAAAGGACAATATTGTGCAAGAGTGTCTACTTCCTACGGCCCGATCAACGATCTTGGACATGCATAACCTGCTTTTCCTGAGCCTGCCGTTCCCTCTTTAACAATTTCAGAAGCTCTTTGTTGGCGGGATCATCTTGTGCTGCGCGCACTTGCATATGATACTCGTTGAGCATTTCGACAGCGAGCTTACGGATCTCTGGGTCCTGAGCTCTTGTGGCCGACTCAACCACATATTTGTAGGACTTTTTCGACTCCCATAACCACACCGTGAGTTCTTAACAAAACTCTTAACTATATTCACCGTTTAAAAGTAGCAGACATTGGCGTTGGAGGCTACCATGGATTGACTGGCGTCTGGGTTGCACGTTTGAAGTCGATGTATCGGTCTTCTCTGAGTAGTGAGTAATGCGATATGACGTTTCTCATCTTATGTGTTCTACTGATCTTGTAGCGTTGACGGGAAAGAGCGCCTGCTTTTGATTGTCTCCTCACAGCCTAAATGGATCAAGGCTGCTCTCACCGTGCATTGTTCACTCTTACTCTCAAGCATCATCTCTACGACAACCAAGATACCCATATGTCTGTATATTTATTCTCTTGTTCTACGGTCTCCCGTCACAACAGGATTCTGAATCGTCCTGTTGAACACTGAATGCGCATTGCGGGTTGCCCCCTCATCCATACTGTTACCGAATACAATAGAAAACTCGAACAGGTGTAGATATAGCATGCCCTAGTTTACCGCCTACATTAGCTTCTAAGAAGAAACTCTAGAAAGATTAATAGTATTGTAGACTTCTAGATTCTTTGTTTATACCTTCGTAGGTATAAACACGCTTTATTGTAGTAGGTATAAGTACTTTGCTCTAAAGAGATGTTTAGTTTCTCTCTCCAAGGTAGTGCTGTGATGGAAGACTACTCGGGTAAGCGAGTGCCTCAGACTGGACGACTAGCTTTCCGTTCTAGCCTCGCAGTAATCACGTGTTATGTTTCATTTCTGTTTTTGCACTCTTGTGTTGCCCTTGCTCAGTTTGGTAGAGTAGTGTAGATGCAAAATTGTGGTAAAATACTCAGGATCACTTAGGGCGTGTCGTAATAATACGTCTTTTCCAAGAGTGCAAAATCCAAGATCCGTCTAGCCTTCCGCTGTCAGCATACGTGGCACTCTGTCTGATAGGCTGTGCATGTGCGCCACAATAACGATCGACACAGTTTGTAGATGCTCAGCGGGGTAGCACAAAACTTCTTTTTGAATCCAATGACTTTCCGTCCGGATCATATAGGAAAGTAGTGCGTCGATTGAACATGATTCTGATTTCCAAAGTCGGTGTAATCTTCATAGTAATGTACCGAACCTAGAGTCAATACTAGGTGAGGGTATTGGAATAAAGAAACGATGAAGTTTTTCTTAATTACTTGGTAGATACCCAGGCAAGGTACTTATATCTGTTTCTAGGCTGTCTCAGATTCTCCGATACAGGGCACTATCCATAGGTGAAGTCGGATTCGTGTATCCTTGAAGCGACTACGCCTTGCCGTACCGATGCTCTTTGCCTTCGTTACAAAGCCACAATCTACTAGCCAGTACCATCCTCAGCAGAGCCATGATGTCTGCGGAATATCGCTCGTTCTCGCGCAAAACGCCTGATCGAAACTCACCGGTGGGCTGCATAATTGAAAAAGAGGGGTATCACTCTGGACCAGTCGAGTGCAGATAGCCTTACGCCACGGCTGACGTGTCCTCAACGTATGCAAGGTGACGAGACGTCCTTCTGCATGCCGAACACGGCAACAAGGCAGACTCTGGCAAAGTAGAAGGGCAACAGGGCAACATTTCGTCGGGCACCAAGGCAGACCTACTAATGCGTTGTGATGCAAATGTTTGTTTCGATTGGCCTGCCACTCAGAGAGATTCGATAATGGCGGAAGAGCTAATGCAGTATTGATGAAAGTGAAGCTTTCATCATCCTGCAAGCAAGCTGGCTGCAGGCGAAAAAGATGCATAGAATGGCGGTGAGCTGATCTTCGAGCAGGTGAACGGTGTGGAAGGCAAAACCATGTCTCATCGGAAGTCGGTCTTTGCGGGCTTTGTGTGCTGCGTTTTGAGATACAAAGAATGAACAAAATGTCGAACGGGAGTGTAACGATGAAGAAAGATGCCGGATGGAAATGTGATGTTATGGAAAAGTGACAGTGTAGCTGAAATGGTCAAAAGAATCTAGTGACGAAGGAAAGCGTTGCTATTACTCGATACGCTTCGATGTGAACGCCATACTCACTCAGGCGCTGCGGTTGATGCCAAGGAGAATTGCGACCTATTGCAGTTGGAGGCAAGAAGCGTAGTTTCGCATGCTAGTACGATCCTCTCCCAGGCGTGATAGGCCTGTCATCCCCCTCTGCCGTGGGGAAACACTCAGACCTTCCGAAGTTCTGAGGCTATATGCTTGACGCGATATAACAGTAACTAGAAGACATTGTCGGCGACCACGATATAACGGCAAGGTACCGTACTAAGATCACACCCGTACGTAAGTTGAAGAAGACCTTGGGAATGCTTGAGGGCAGGAACCTAGCCGTAGGTTCGACCAGCTGACAACGGTTGACACAGGTGTTCGGATGAATATGGCAACAGAACCTAGGAATGTTTCCGGTGGGGCAGGGTGGTCAAGAGGGGACATCGTCGAATTGGTAGCTCTAATTGTGGGCATTCCAGCAGCCATAGGAGCGGTCTTCATGCTGGCGACATACTACAAGCGGAGAAGTCAGGGAAGGAAAGGTGAGATACTTTTCCCTTCAAGACAGTCTGCCATAAGAGCCGCTTCGAGCGTCTTCTGCATCACACACGGTGTTTTCCATCGTTGTCGTGTGACTCATGTTGTGCTTCGACGGCAAGGACTAGTGATGAGACTGTCATGCTCACAACCAGTGTCGGTAATAAGCAAGTGTCCAGTGCTGCCTGCAACTGCACCTTCGAGTGGCGAGCGGAGTCTGCCAACCCATGAATGGGAATGGAAGCGGGAAGTGGTGGTGATGTGGGGTCGATTAGGCTGACAAATACCTACAGATCAGGTTCGTGAAGGAATAGTTAGTAGTAGCGACACGAATGTGTTCGAAGGTGAAAGAGCATGTGGGTTAGTTTACCTACGGTAAGACTAACAATGAGTCAGATGCAGTCCGGATCCCTGCATCTACGGTGGGTGTGGCGGATATAGCGTTCCCTCAACAGATGTTCCATTCGAGTGTAAGGCGGGGCCGTATGACTGGGTCGTCGACCAGTCTGTGGCGGAACAAGGCGAGGAGAGGTATTCCATCCGAAGCCTATGGGGGGATTCCAACTGCACGACCTGTGGTATCAGACATCCAGTTTGCTGGAGGGGCGACTGAGTTGCATCAGACAGTGACAGAGTTCCATGACGAGGTCGACGAGTGTGTCAGGCAGGAGCGGCGAGGCTGGGATGAGGAATGTGTGTGAACAGAGATGGTTGTTCCAAAGGAACTTGTGTGCCGCCATCGCGGGGCCACAGCGTGAGGAATAGTCGAGCGTGGAAAGCGGAGACTGTGAAAGGATGTTTATAACCCGGACCAATATGTAATCGTGTTTCTATTGTAGACTGAAGTCAGTCATATCTGTGAACGAGACGTACCGTTGTATATCAGGGGCAGTTTGAATAAGAATAAGGCGAGGAAGTCATCGAGACTGGACCGCATGAGGGAAATGGGGTGGACATATGAGTTCTCCAGAGCTGGGGCTAGTCTGATCAGCGCTGGTCTTTGCGACCCACTCTTTTGCCCGCGTTAAGGGTCTTGGCTTTCCGATCATACGGTATGGCAGTCAATACGAACACTATCCTGCGCTAGCATGCCCTCGCCGCAAGACGTGTAATGCTTTTAGCACTCAGCCATCGTCCCTCTCTGCTATTACGTGTGACTCGAGGCCCTCGCCATGCAGTACCAAGGGTTGGTCCGCAACGGATGGTACCCAGTTACACCTCCTGATTATCTCCTCCATTCTAGGTGATATATTTCTGAGAGTGGTCACAAATAGAACCTCGAAAGCCGGCTAATGAGTCGCAATCCTCTTACAGTCATCATGTTACGTTACGGGATACTTTCAGTCCTGCAAAAGGGCAGCGATAGTTGTCTGCAGTGTGGGCTGACGATCGGGCGACAGGCACTTACATCGCAACAGCAGCACCTGGTGTCGACCACCAATGACATATTCGCGCGCGAAGAGTTAGCGCCATATCCCACAAAACAGCCGTCACAAGTGTCGATGCAGGCCATATCTGGTTGAGGTAGACGTTCGCAGGACCGCAGGTGACACACACAGTCCACGCGAAGCTCAGTTCTGCGCAAGTGAACCAGGCCAAGGTCTCAGGGATATAATTGCCGAGTCGTTTGAAAAAGCGGATTTTGCCTGGCCGAACTGGCTGCGCCTACAGCTGAGGCCGTGTCTGACCCGGCGTTGCTGATATGATTAGATATGCCTTAGCCTGAGACGCACGGGTGGTTGCCGAGTCTATCCTTGTGACAGGCGCGGTTATCGTGGCACGAATTCGGTTCACGCCGCATGCAGCCAGGTCTTAAGGCTTGTTTACTACCCTGGTAAACCATTGCCACACAATGACTCTCCGATCTCTCTATGCTTTGGGTATCGACGGTATTGACAGCAATGTAGTCTGATCGTAGCAATGTCTATTCAGGCAGGACGGAGCGAAATCAAACATTACACTGATGCTAACTGTCTAGATCTATCGTCGTGGCACCATTCAGACGATCATCATCGCCAATACTGCCAGGATACAAATGTGCCCTCCACCACTGAAAGTGCATCATGCACAGCGTGTGTGCCCATTAGCTGAAGCTAGAGTGAATTCTTCTTACCATTGACCGCCGGTGTACATGCTCAGTCGTTGGGCCTCGGTGTCAGGTATTTAGAGGACACCGCTTGTCCAGGCTGGGGACCGTTCCCGCCTCAAACTTCACGCTGGATGCTGAGAACAATTCCGATCAAGCTAGGCAGTAGGATGTTCGGTTTCATGCTATTGTTTGGCTATTATAATAAACGGTTGCTGGAGTTAATAACCATAATTTACCGTCGTTCATGTTTGTGTCTTCATAATCCGCGATGGCGCATGATGGTAAGAACCAGCTAGGCGCCACGTACTAGGACTGGGTGGTGGAGCATCTCGCGCCTAGCTGGCGCCTTCCATGCCTGTGTAGACTGCTAATATCCAGCCAATATGTGGGCAGTTCCAGCCACTTTTCATATCCCATTCCATGTCCAGCCTTCACGCCGAAGAAAATACCGATGAAAGAGGTCACCGTGCTCGCGCCACGGGGCTGCCCTTCTGGCCCGTCCGTTAGCTTCGCATTCTCAATGCCGGGGTCGATCTGCCAGAACAAAACAAACTGCACGTCGCGTCCTTCCACTATTCGCCCATGCTTCCCAACTGCGTCTTGATAGCGGTTACGATGTTAGCCGGGAAATAAGACGAGTTTAACTAATATGGAATTCAGCTCCAGCTCCGTGGCGCAAGCACAAATGAATTCTCATCGGTGGCTTCCTTTGCATCGCTTCGGCAATATCGCTTGAAGGTGCAGTATAAAAGACAACGCACTCGTATCATAATTTCTTGTATCTCCTGCAAGGTGGCTGCAGCAGCATATCAGTCATGGCCAGGGTGGCAGTGGCGCTTGTGAAGGCCTAGGTGAGGGAGGCGTCCATCGATTTGTGTCCATTTTCAGCGTGGGTCAGACCTTCACACGAGTATGCAACCACGTAACGCAATCGGAACGAGCTAAAAGAACTTCAGATAGTAACAGGTAATCTCTGCAATCAATCTAACATTATTTCAGCCTTCTAAGATGAGTTTCAAGGCGAGAGTGTTCTTTAAGTTCGAAATTCATGGCTTAACGCACGGACCACTGGTGTTTCCCGCCCCAACGCTACCTGGGTACGCCTGATGCTACG
Source organism: Alternaria postmessia (assembly GCF_024291825.1). Lineage (NCBI taxonomy): Eukaryota > Fungi > Ascomycota > Dothideomycetes > Pleosporales > Pleosporaceae > Alternaria > Alternaria postmessia. Next base: position 133,112 of record NW_026260132.1, read on the forward strand.
GCCGGCCTTCTCTCGCACCATTTGAACACTTTGCTCGTCACCTCCAAAGGCTCCTGTTGTGCCGAAACCCTTAAACTTCTCTAGATCGCGCTTGCTCGCTACGCTGACGACCCTTGAAAACCCGGGTCTTGTCAGAAAGGAACGTGTTTCGGTCAACCATTGATCGCCAACTTTCTGCCTAGGAACACTGTCTTGGCCCTCAAATCGTGTCCTTTGCATGGGCCTGCTGAGAAAGGTCAGATAAGGTGTTTAGCAACAATGAATCAATCTGCTGCTGGGGGCGGCACGGTCTTCCTGCTTGGCTTCAGAGATCGTGCATGAGACAGTCGTGGGAAGCAGATGTAATGCGCAAGGAAATCTACTAGACTCAAATGCGGTAAACATATGACTGGTCGTGGTGGTCGTCGTGGTCGTCGTGGTGGTCGTCGTGACCGTCGTGGTCGTCGTGACCGTCGTGACCGTCGTGACCGTCGTGGTCGTCGTGGTCGTCGTGACCGTCGTCGTCGTCGTCGTCGTCGTCGTCGTCGTCGTCGTCGTCGTCGTGACCTCGGGAGGTAAGGCTCGGGTCCGTACGGATCCAATACCCACATGATGATTTCGAGATAAGTTAGGAATCCCTCCGAAACAACGGATTCAATACCTAGGTATTGTACATGTGCATGACTACAAAATCAATGTAACACCATCAGCGATCCCGCCGTTGGAAGGGCTAAATATTAACATTTCAGAACACGGTAAGAGGTCCTTGTAAATTACTTCGCTACCGTGGAGATCCTCTACCATGTGTTGGTTGCATGCATTTACAACGCCGCGAGTCTCGTCGGACATTTCGCAATGGATCACCTCAGGCGCGTCATCTTCGAGTTAGAATTAATCGCAGTAGCAGTAGCTTTTAAAGGCAGGGAAAACTACACATTCCACACAACCTATATATATCAATAGATGGCTCGCCGTTAAGAAGCATACATTGGTGCTCTTCAGTACCTCACTCTGCTCAGGGCACCATAAAGCTGAGACGGCATATCCCACAACGGCTTAGCAGGTCCCGCGCGCGCCAATCACGTTCCATGTCTGGAGTTCGCACTCGCACTCGTATTGTGCCGTACTCGCACTCACTTAGGAGCCTACACACATCTGACTCGGCGACATCGTTTATTGATGATGCGAGACGAATACAGGCCAATACCTTGGACTTGAGCGAAGAAATTACATTGTCCATGCCGCTGCCGCAAATCGGCACGGAGTTTTGCAGTCCAAGGGTGGTGCTAAATTACGTCCTTCCATCCAACCAGTACGGGAGAATATTGGTGAGCATGAGAGGTGTGGTGATATCAAGACAACTGAGTAACAACTAATGGAACGACACAATCTAGCAGCATCAAGAATGGCATAGATTGAAGCCTCGATGAAGCAGTTTAAGTATCCGTCCTAGCCACATACATTCGATCGTGGTGAGCGCCAAGTAATACTATGGAACTCTCTCAAGATGACCCAACATACCCTGCCACCCTCTGTCTCGTACACGAACGGTTGCAAGTTCAGAAAAACCACGTTCGTCCCCCGAGCATCGTGCCAATAGGGGTTCTGGCTACTCTGCCGATTTTCAAGGGAACCTATGCAAGGGGTAACCTTGGCCGTCACAAACGACTGAAGCACGGCGAGGCCGTTGAGCAAGAAGATTGATCCTGATATGTGTAAGGTGTGTAACGACCTCAAAACCGAAACTGTACGCACATCTGTCTAAAACTACAAATGCCTCTACCATAGTCCCATCTACGCCAATAATACAAGGAAAAAACAACCACTTTACTAGATAACTTGACATACCAACACCTTACCACCCAAACTTCTCCACCTGAACATCAACATCCCTACCCTTCCAAACCAACCCCGCACACGTATTCCTCACATCCCTCACCAACCCATCCGGCCCACTAACCACAACCCCACTCCTCGCACCCTCCTCTTCTGCTTCCACCCACTCCCCCACAATCCCACCAGCATCCGGCCTCCCCGCCAAACTCGTCGGCGGCGAAATAACCACATCAGCGCCCCAATCCTCCAATTCTTTCAACTTATCCTCCGGGATCCAAAGCCTATGGTCAGGCGAATGTGTTATCCACAGCAACTTTACTTTTCTCTGGGACTTTGACGAAGAAGTCGTCGTCTCGGGGTCATGTGATGTAGGCTGTAAGAGGGCGTAGAGGAGGGGGTATGCAACTGCTATGCCGGACCCGCCTGCGACCAGTATAGCTGTTGAAGAGGATTCCAGGAGATCGAGGGCGTGGGACGAGCCGTAGGGTCCGTCGAGGCGGATACGTAGGTGTTGGGTTGAGAGCTGGGATTGTCGTGCGTGCTGGAGGAGGGTGTGTGTGAAGCCTGATGGGGCCTGTGGGCGGATTAGGAGGGAGAACCAAGCATGTTTTCCTTGTCCACCGTCTACCGTTGACGTTGGAGTTTGTGTTGGTGCGGCGGAGAAGATGGTAAAAGGGTGAGATTGGATAGCGTGTTTGCGGGACAGACTCGGTACGGAGATGAAGATGTGTTCGTTTGGTTTCCAGCCTTGCTTCATGTTGTTGTTGCCCAGGACCCCAGCTATCTTATTCTTGGTATCGACTTGCCAGTTTGCGGATAAGAGGAGTGTTTCGTCGTCTTCGAGGACCGTGAGCGTAGCAGCATGTGTGCTAGATTTCAACCACATGCGATAAACCACGCGGTCGACAATCCAAATGGCAAGGGACACGCCCACGTACGGCCGCGAAGTATGGTGATGGAACCATAGGAAAACCAGGCCAGCAACTTGGAGCACAATGTGCAGACCCAAAAACACCTCGTACCGCCTCTTCCTGAAGCTGCCCAGACTCGTAAAGTAAATCACTTCATACGCGACCAGCGCTGCTAAGCCCAACAGCACAACCCGGTTGAACAGGAATTTCGCCAACGTGAAACCCAAATGGCGCAGCATGCCATACCATACAGCCACCATGCCGAGAAAGTGCAGGAACGCTTCCAAACACACCAGCTCCCCTACTCTTCTATGCAAGATATTCAGACTCTCGTACGAATAGCCCGTCAACCGTTTTATCGGCTGGTTTTTGGCGGCGAGGAGGTAGAGGAGCGGGAGGTTTGCGATGAAGATGATTCCGCAGCGGTCGGCAAAGACAAAGAGGTACATGAAGGAGAGTGGCATGCGGTACAAGTTGTAGAAGATGTTGAGGGCTATCCAAGCGACGACAAGTAAAGAGACGGCGTTTGTAGGGAGGGTCTTGTTGACGATGGGGATGCGCGGGGGTTGGTATTGGAGGAGAGATTTGAGAAAGTAGTATGGAGTCCATACTCCAAGTCTCTTTCGTCGCGGTCGCGATCGCTCTGGGACGGGAAGGAGAGGGTTTGATTCATCGGCATGGGCGGAGTTTAATTTCTTCGCGGCGGCGGTGGTATCCGGGGGTGTCGCGTTTCCTTCAATCGTACTGCTCGAGCTACTCCAAACTTCATCTTCTTCGTGCGCGGCTCCATCAGCTTGCTTCGCTATCCGTTGCCTCTTCCGCCTGTACAATACAACCTTCTCCCCCCAATGCCACACGGTAAACACTCCCAATACACCCAGCAACACCAGATTATACGTATTCAGAAACCTCCGACTGAACAATATGGCCTCGACCAGTTTGCGGAACCGCGGGTCTTTGCCCGGGTCATCAGGATCGGTAAGGTCGCCGCCGCCGCCAGCCGCTTTGGAGGCGTCGTAGTCGTGTGCGAACCACGGGGTTTCGGTTGACGCAGTCGCTGTCAGAGCGAATCTGAGGGCGTCGCGTAGCCATGGCGGTGTCGTGTCCATGGTGGGTGATGTTCTACATGTGGGGTGCAAGATGTTTGGATGAGCAGCGGCATGGCATGGCATGTCAGATGGTAGTGTTCCAGTTTCCCCACATGCGACTCGCGTCATCTACGCACGCGCGTGCGCGGGTTATCATGTGGCTGCCGATAAGCTTATCGAGAGGTGCCGAGGCATGCATAGTTCCATTTCGAAGGCATGTACTTTTGGGAATGGAAGCTCCAAGTCCAGGTCTACGGTGTTCTACACGACGGTACTAGAGAATAGAGAAGAAGGCTCTGTAGTTGACACGATTTTATTCAAAACGAGGTCCATCCATGTCCGTTTACTAATTTCACATCAACATTTATTTGTTTGCCCAGTTGGCCTTCTCCTTTGCTGCAAATGCCGTCATTCCAATCTTCTGATCCTCGCTTCCAAACAGCCCATGGAAAACCCTCCTCTCATACTCGACACCCTCGCGAATACCCAGCTCCTGACTCTTATTCACGACTTCCTTGGCCGCCTTGACAGCAATCTGGCTATACCCCGCAATCTTCTCCGCCGTCGCAATAGCACCGTTTACACACTCCTCGGGCGTCTCAAACACCTTGCTAACAAGCCCCCACTCGCTAGCCTGCTGCGCAGTAATGTTGTCGCCGGTAAGAATGGCCTCCATAGCCCTCGACTTTCCAATCGCCTTGGTCAGACGCTGTGAGCCACCCGCACCAGGTATGACGCCTAGTTTGATCTCGGGTTGTCCAAAGACGGCTTTGGGGCCTGCGTACATGATGTCGCCCATCATGGCGAGTTCGCAGCCTCCACCCAGCGCATATCCGTTCACAGCCGTGATCAGAGGCTTCTTGAGGAAGGTGACGAGGTCGGACCAGGATTCTATAAAGTCTTTACCGTATGCGTCGCTGAAAGTGAGGTCCTTCATTTCTTTGATGTCGGCACCTGCTGCAAAGGCCTTTTCAGAGCCGGTGAGGACGATGGCGCCGATGGACTTTTCGGATTGGAAGTCGCGGAGGGCTTGGTTGATCTCGAGGATGAGTGGGGTGGAGAGGGCATTGAGGGCCTTGGGGCGGTTGATTTGGACTTGGGGGCATGGGTCAGATACTATTTTTCAGAGAGTATGGCGATGGCAACATACTCAAGCCAACGCCAGGCTTAGCCTCCGACACAAGCAGATGCTCGAATGACCTCTGCGTGGCATATCCCCTTAGGAGTCGGGGTAGACCCGTTGACCGGAATTGAGACGCCGCTCTCGGTCCTGATCGTAGTGCCTGCATCTTGAGTGTAGTAAATTGAGCTCCGACTTGCAGTCCAGCTCAGGCAACGTGTGTTTACATCGAAAGAGAGTAGGTATGAGCTCAGAAGCTACCATACAAGTGGGTAGTATCGGCACCTCGGCAAAGTCGCGCAACGCCCGCCAAAAGATGCCCGTCATCCCACCTTACGCTAGGGGAAGCTACGTTGGTCCAAGCGCTGGGGGGCGGCGATCTAAGCCCCAGCCTTGCGACGTATTGATGTTCGCCGTTGAACTTTTTGACACGATACCCTCAACAAGAACGTCGCCTCTTCACTCACCCGCATCGCCCCGCGCGCACACACACTCGACTCCCCGCCGTCGCCATCTCCATCTCACCACCCCACACCTCCAAGTGAGACAGCGACAACAGCCATGGACTCCCCCGAACCAGACACCCCTTTCAGCGCCGTCACGGCGCAAACCACAAAATATGGCCGCATGTTCCAAACCTACCTCGACAAGTCAACGCCCTACACTCCCTACAGATGGGGTGGCACGGGCTTCCTCTTCTTCCTCTTCGGCCTGCGCATCTTCTTCGCACAGGGCTGGTACATTGTTGCCTACTCGCTAGGCATCTACCTCCTCAACCTCTTCCTCGCCTTCCTGTCCCCCAAGTTCGACCCCGCGCTCGAGCAGGATGAGGGCATGGAAGACGGGACCGCGGGCGCAAGTGGACTGCCTACCAAGGAGGATCAGGAGTTTAGGCCTTTTGTGAGGAGGCTGCCCGAATTCAAGTTTTGGTACTCAACCACAAAGGCCATTGCCATTGGATTCTTCTGCAGCTGGTTCGAGATATTCAATCTGCCGGTTTTCTGGCCGGTGCTGGTGGTGTACTGGTTGATTCTTTTTGGGTTGACGAGTAAGTGGGAATCGGACATGCATTTTACGAGTATTGGGCGAGGGCTAACAGCGTCTAGTGCGACGACAGATTCAGCATATGATCAAGTACCGCTACGTCCCTTTTACCGTTGGAAAGACACGGTACTCTGCCAACTAAGTCGTTCGACTTCGACCGACCGTCTACTTTCACTTCGTCGGATTATGGTCCTCTATATTGGGAGGGGAGGCTATCATTCAAGACATGGGCGCTTTTTTTCTTTAGGTCGGCAATAGACTTCGGGCTCTCATGTCCGCAACTCGGGGTTGCTATGCTATAAGGAGAGGGTGCTGGCACGATAACGGCTGATGTGTACACGTAGCAGGAAGCATGCCAAGATGCTATATCTTTAATATTGAGAAAAGATAAACACCATTATGCACGCGTGCACAGTTGAACATGGCACGCAAAGAAATGAATTCTAGGTATCTAGCAACAAGACCGACTAATGTGGGGGGAGAACAGCTCTGATGTGCAAAGAAAAGGAACGACGGATAGCCCACCCATGCTATGAGATAAGGCCACAAACAAGAGGCCGAGAGAGGCAGGAAACCAAGCCTACTCCATACGCAGAGCAGGAGCCTCCAATTTCAACTCAGCCAAACTCGTTTTCCTCAGCCGCGGCGACCCCGCCTTGACATCCTCATGTCCAATCCCCGCCTCCTTTGTGCATATCCACGTCGACGCATACATATTCACACTTATCGAAACGTTAGCAAACTACCACCACCCCTTACCAAGAATCAAACTTACCGATCAATACAACTACCCGGCACCCTGACCGCCACCCTCTTGGCCCCAAACCCATTCTCAGTAAACACCTTGATATACCACGGCTCCAACCCCGCACTCCTCAGCATCACCCTTCCCTTGACCTTTAACGCGCGATTCAGTGCTCTAATCTGCTTGACCGCCTGGTTCCCCTGCGGCGGGAACCAATCCATACTATCCATGACGACGACAATAGTCAACGTCGCCGGTCTCATTCTACTAATCACCTCTGAGATTTCATCCGTGTGGATGCGCAGGCCGTTGAAGGCGGCTGGTTTACTGAGCTTGACGTGGGATTTCGGGGACAGGTAGGTGGGGTGTGAGGTGGGTGTGTAGTGGCCGAGGAGGGTGAGGAGGTAGTAGTGGTTTGATGTGGAGAGGAGTGTTGTGTTGATTACGGGCTCGAAGGTGTTGAGTACGTATTCATAGATTGCATTTCCGCTGCTGCTTTTTAGTGCGTCGTCGGAGGGTTCTTCGTGGAAGGCCATGTAGTCGGCCGCCGAATCCTTTTTCGTGTGTTGTTGTGACGGCGATGATGGCACCTCGAAATCGTCCGTCTTCTTGAAGTCTGCTTCGATGACGGCTCGTTGGGCGGGCGGGACGCCGAGGGCTTTCCAAAGCCACTTTTCGTTTCCGAGTATGGCCCAGGTGAGGATCTTGGAGTGGAGAACGGTTTTGATGGAGCGTTGCCAGATTTCTCGTTGTTCATTTAGGGTTTGTGCGGTGCAGAGTTTACGGACGTCGGATGTCATGCCTAGGATGTGGAAGAGCCAGGCTGACATTGTGATGGCGTTGCCCGAACCACCAGAGTAGTAGAGACCCTTTGACGACGAGGATGAGAAGACGGACGGGCCATTGTGCAGCCAGAACTGGAAAGCTTCGGACGAGAGGTGAGGGCTGAGTTTCTGGATCAAGAGATTGTGGAAGTCGGGGTGCTTGCCTTCGCCGAAGAGTTTCCACACGTCTTGGTAAGGAAGGGCTGTGAAGGCGGCTACTTTGAGCTCGAGAAGGTGGTTTTGGCTGGGATTGAGGTCGACGGCGTGGACACGGCGGCAGTTTTCTAGACAGAAGGCTAGGATGTTGTCGCCGGCTGAGCCAATAGCAAGGACGACGTCGTTGGAAGTGGGCTTGAGAAGGCGCATATCTGCTACGTCGTCTTCCCAGGTGAAGGCGTAGATGTAGGAGTTGTTGAAACGGGTATGCTTGGGAAGGGCGGAATCGTAATGGATGCGCCAGTGGTGATTCTGGTACCATGTTGCTGGGAGAGGTAGACTGGATTGGAGGTTCACGACTGCGGATTCGTAGGCTTTTGAATGTACTTCGACGTCCGTCTGTGTAGCTCCTGTTTGTAGGTCAAGAGCCGTAAGGTAGGGCGATTCGGTAGCGGCCGCATCGATCTCAGCAAGCTTCTGTGTAGACGCGCCGTGTTCTTTCGAGCAGCCCAGCCAGATGAAGTAAGGGAGCTTGATGCCAGTGCCGAAGAAGTTGTTGCGAGCATTGATACTGAGGACCGTGCCAAACCGATACTCAAGATAATCCTACGAACTGTCAGAAGTTATTCTTATATCGCTGAGATTGGACATACTCGTCGCGCAGGCTCAAGATTTACGCGGTCAATCTCAAACCATGTCCGCCAGAATACACGTGAGATCCACATGCAGTGACGGTCGATAGCACCGCCCATGTAGTTTCTACCCATGAAGTCGACCTGGTTCTGTACGTAGAAGTCGACAACGCCGATAACACCATTTGGACTCATCAAGCTGTCAATCGAGTCGATGACGGGGTAGAACTCGGGTATCATGCTCAAGGCATAGCTCATGGTGACGAGCTCAGCACCACCTGCATCTGCATTCTCGTCGAGGTCGCGAACAGTTTGACCTTGAGAGATTATTTCCTTGCGCTCATAGGCTTGCGGTTCGTGTTCATGAAGGCGAAATGCACGCGCATCCTGGCAGATGACCTTGACGTTTGTCCAGCCAAGGCGGGCAAAGCGTTTCCTGGCCATCTCACACAGTGAAGGAGAGAGGTCGACGACATCTGCGATCATCAGTGATGCTCTACTTTTTGATTTCAGCCTGACTCACACACTGCGCGGAAGAAGCTTGCCACTGGTACGAAAGCATTCATCTGTTCAACACTATACTTTTGTTAGGTAGCGAATCTCAAGCTTGATGACTGTGCGATTACTTGTGACCAGTTCCTCCACCAATCTACTCTTGTCAGCAAATCAACCAACCCGAATCATTATTGCTACATACATCAACCCAGACAGGGCGCTGCGAGATTAAATTCGCTTCTGTACGGTGCTTCAGTTGCGCAGCGACCAGCCCCAACATATCCTCACGACCCCGAAGAAGCTTAAGGCGCGTGGCATCGTAGACATCAGCCTGAGCTTTGTAGAAACTTTCCTATTATTCGGTTAGACAAATCCAAAATTCCCCCTTCCGTCAATCTCACCAAGGCATCCTGCTGGCTCCCAGATCCGTCGCCAGTGTGCGGCTTCAAGAAGCAACCATAGATGAACTTGAGGTATGCTTCAAACGTGCTCGGCGCCTGCTCTTTACTCCTTGGCCTGAACGCAAGAGCAAAGACGACGGCAAGAAACACGCCGACGACACACAGAGTAACCGTAAGTTGGTGAAACGGGTCACGCGGAACAAAGGTTGAAAGGCCCAGCATAGCTGCGACGTTGCAACAAAACGAGACAGCTCGAAGCAATGATCAGACAAGAGACGAAGGGAAAGAGGTAAACACAACAAAACAAAAAGAAACCCCACAACCACAATGGAGGGGTTATATGAGAACACATTCCGAGAGACATGGGCATCATTCCGACTTCGGTTCGTCATACTGCATGTCCATATGATGGTAGACCTGTCACCCCACTAGGCGAGGCATCGTCTTCATGTCTCAGACAGCTATCAGCCAATGGAGCTCGCCACATGTTCTGATGATCTCGAAACGGCGCCTGGCAACCTGCCCGCAGATTCACAAACATTCTACCATAATGTTACGGAACTGCCTCTCATAGACAACCCCGCTAGAGGCGGCTATGCAGGGTCTGGTAGAACCGAGAGTTTCTCCAGATCTCAAAGGGACGGAGACAACGGTCGGCCTATCAAAGAAAGGTGTCGTTGCGCGTGGGTGTGAGGTGCCTGGTGTTGAGGTAGCATTGTAAGGATGGTTGAGGTTGGGTGCTTGGGACGGGAGCCAATGAGGAGTGGCGAGGGAGGGCGTGCCAAATCCACTGACGGGAATGCAGGGACGGGGTTGCGCTTCGAGAACGTGTGGGCATAGCGCGACTCCACGACATGGCTCGGCCTTGTTGCCTCCATGCAAGTCACTTTGGATTATCTGGTGCGCGAGGCGACGATCCGGAGGATGTCGGCATCTGCGAGCCTTGTGCAATCGCATTAGCTAAGATCTGAAGCTCAAGCTATCAATCACCGTTGGGGTTTGAGATCAGGAAGATATTCGTCTCGAGTTGGGCTTCGCGAATGTCTGAGATGATAATCATAAGCAAGAAGCAGATGTCGTTGAGGCGTAGTGCTGGCGTGATGCTCCAGCACGCGGTGATTGTCATCCACCCAGGTCCTGCAAATGTCAGCCTTCATTCTGTCACATTCTTTTCGGGTGACTGTCGTGTTGGAAACTGATTCAGTCATCGTGAGTATCATGATAGAAATAAGCGTACTGTGTGCGGCCCTCGTTCTTCATGAAGTGCGCTGTTCACGAGGCATCCAACCCGAAAGTCACGCTAGATGACTGCGACCCAACCTTGTTATTCGTAATCGTCATTCCCGCTATGGTACTATGCTGAAGGTCTAAGTATTATTACAAGCCTGGCATTCGAGTGCAAGCCACCACCATCCAACCACACTTTAAGCGTAGAAGTTGACCGTGTCCTTCTTCTTAGCCTGCACCTCAGCAATAGCATCAACGTAATGCTCGTGACTAATCTTCTGGTGACCAGTCCGGAGAGCGATCATACCAGCCTCGACACACACAGCCTTCAGCTGCGCACCACCGAACTCGTCGGTACTACGCGCCAACTCTTGCCAGTTGACAGCGTCGTCAACCGTCATCTTCCGCGAGTGGATGCGCATGATCTGTGCGCGAGCCTCCTCGTTGGGTAGCGGGAATTCGATCTTCCTGTCCAGACGTCCAGAACGTAGCAGAGCAGGATCCAAGACGTCGACTCGGTTCGTCGCAGCAAGGACCTTAACACGGTCGTCTGAGGCGAAACCATCCAACTGGTTCAGCAACTCCAACATGGTTCGCTGAACTTCCCTGTCTCCGGACTTCTCGGAATCGAATCGCTTTGTACCGACGGCATCCAACTCGTCGATGAAGATGATTGAGGGGGCCTTTTCTTTCGCCAGAGCGAAGCAGTCACGGACCAACTTTGCACCGTCACCGATAAACATCTGTACGAGTTGTGGACCGGCGAGCTTGAGGAACGTGGCGTCGGTTTGCGCAGCGCAGGCTCGGGCGAGAAGAGTCTTTCCGGTACCAGGAGGGCCGTACATCAGTGCACCTGTAATGGTTAGTTGTAGTCGCGGAATGAGCGTAGGAGCTACTCACCCTTTGGCGCCTTGATGCCAATCTTCTTGAACCGCTCAGCCTCCTTCATAGGCCAGACTACAGCCTCGACAAGCTCCTCAATCTGCTTGTCCAGACCTCCGACATCAGTGTACTTCTCAGTCGGCTTCTCGTCAACTTCCATAGCCTTCACCCGACTGTCGTACTCTGCGGGTAATGTATCGAGAACGAGGTATGAGTCCTTGTTCACACCAATGAGGTCACCGGGCTTGAGCTTCTCGTGATCGACTAGTCCGATGAGGGGCAAGAAGATGGTCTGTCGCGTAGAGGTCTTGATAACGGCCGACTTGCCGACGCGGGTGGCGTCTAAATCGATGTTTGCTCCCTCCTCAGCGGCTTCTTCGGTGACGTCCAGATCAAGAATCTCGACGACGTTTCCAACGAGATAGGGCAGTTGCCTGTGAGATGTAAGTCTGTTGTTCGAAACACCGCCACGCGGGGCCGACAGCGGTCACATAGATGTCATACCTATTGTTCTCGATCTTCTCTAGGTTGTCCTTGATCTTCTCGTTCATTGAGGCCTTTTCGTGTGTGAGTCGTTGGTACTCGCTCTTCATGATGCGCATGTCATTCTCCAGTAACCGCCTTCGTGCAACGATGTCTCGTGTGCTTGAGTTGAGGATCTCCTCGTCGAGCTGCTCCTCCTCTGGCTCCGCATCCTCCATCTCTGCATCGCCATCGGCCTTCTTTCCTTGTTTGTCTCCGTCTTTCTTATCATCGTCCTTCTTCTCTTCCTTCTCGTGACGCTCGATGTCGTCGAGATCTTCGAGTGTAGACATGGTGGCGGTCTTATCTGGGTGACTTTACGCGGGTGTAGTGAGAGGAGATGGATGAGCGAGTGCAAGAGTGATTGTGGAGAGTGACGCCGATAGTGAAGTTGTTGTTGTGCGGCGGTGATGTGGAGCTGTAGAGGCAGCTATGGATTACGAAGGTACGCACGGTGAGCACCTTAGCTCCGATTGTCTTGGCATCTGTCACGCCGATCCGTCGCGAAACACGTTGCAGCAATAACAGTGTATTACAGATGTCGTGTTCGCCTACAAGAGAGATTGATTGATGAGCTGTATCAGATATGTGATACACGCATGAGATTAGGGTTCGACAGTGTGCGCGTGCAAGTATCCATTCAAGAGGTAGTCGCTGGTGCATTCCGAAGAAGAAACAATACTAACTACCTCCGAATTCCTGTGCATCACTACAAATGACTCCTGTCACCCTCATCTGTATACTGCGTCACAGACAAGAATCAAACGACTCTTTGCACGGCAATACTTCTACCTACTACAGTAGAGCATAGTAAGAACAATAAGAATGTACATAGGAAACTTTGAAGATTACAACTATACCTTTGTTTATAAGTTTCCTCGTTAGAAGGTAATACAGGCTGTAAGGTAGAGCTTGTAAATTCTGTGCAAGACGATTTTGTTCCTTGTATGGGTATGTTGTCATTAGGATGGTGGGTAAGACAAGCCGAAGCTTTTGACTATACCACATGTTTCATGAGTCTATCTATTGTCTAACTTTCTAAAACTTCATCCATCTCCCTCGGGCACCTTGGCCTAATGGTAAGGCGTTGCTTTCCGGTGGCAAAGATTGTGGGTTCGAGTCCCACAGGTGTCGTTAATTTCTTTTTTGCTTTTTTTTTTTGCTATCCTTTGATCATGGACCGACTTGCGATTGCGCTTATTGTTTGGGGCTTGGTGATCTATGTCATTATCGCCATCGTCGTCGACTGCGACACTGCTAGTGGATCGACTCTTACGCTTTTTGCAGTGAGTTACGGCGACATCTTCGTCACTATCGAGAGTACCTAGTCGCTTATCTGGTGCCTCTATTCCTTGGGATTGACTGCGGCTGCGCCTGGTAGAAGTAAATCGCGTTCCCTACAAGACTGCCTTGACGACTGACGTAGACTTCGCCAATTCGATAGGGAACACTGTTCTGTGAGAGCTTTGGTTTGAGTCTCATCTGATATGGCGGCTCTAAGCAAATCGTGTTCGGTCGCGTTTGCTAGCACGTACTTCCGCACGTCTTTGCTCTATTCCGTAGAAGATATGTTAGGTTACAGTATAGTATCAGTGCTACAGCTCGGAAACTTTATGATCTATTGTCTCAGGTGATGTTAGATGATTGTTGTGATATTTTTGATCGTTGCTATATTGAATCTTGTCTCTTTTTGCCTCTTACTAAAGTAGAGTACTTCTTACTACTACAACGAATTGTATTAGAGCTGTATAGATATATATATATAGAGTCTAGAAGTCTACAATGCTATTAATCTTTATGATATCTCTTGTTAGAAGCTAGTGTAAGCTGTAAGGTAGAGTTGATTATCTCCACCTATTCGGTTTTCCTCTTGTATGAGGTGCGAGGACATTGGGACTAGCACAAATCCAGCATAGCTTCAACAATGTGGCTGAACGAGATTCTTCGTATTCGACTTGTAGCTCCAAGATATGGCCGAGGTCACGTTAGGTGGTTGAAGAGCATACCCGTGCTAATGCTACTTCGCAACCGCCCGACCTCCGAGCTTCTTCGTCAGTGCACACAAGTCTTCACACTCTACTTGCACTTAGTACTGCTGCATCCTACCGCAATTCTTGTGCATCACAAGTCTCATCTCGCCTTGTTAATTCCCAAGAACTGAATGTCATGTTCTCGGCAAGAGCACTCCGGTGCGCTCATGTTCCGAATGTCGTCCGACGTACTGCGCTTCATCCATTATACAAGAAGGTCGGTTTCAGCACGTGTTCGAAGGCGTCCCACAACATTAATCAAATGACTAGACTTTAATCCGTCTGAATTCGTCATCCAGTATTGGCGCGACTGTAAGGAAAGAGCAAAACACTCAAGTTGACGCACAAACCGCACCTGCCAGTTCCACAGCCCAAAAGCAGAGCACCAAAGATGTTGCGGAAACCCAAACTTCCCAGCAAGAGAAGGTCGAAGGGCTCGCGCCCTCCACACCACGTCTCGACGAACGCCTTGGTGTAGAGAACATGAATAAAGCCAAAGAATTGAGCACATTCACTAAACTGCTGACCTATGAGCTCAAGAAGATTTACGGTCACCAACGCTTTCTCAAAAGAATCTTGGGAGGCCCGTATAGAGTGCGAGAAAGTCTTAACACGTCTCCAGGCGGGCATGTGAACATCCCTCGGACAGAGTTCCGTGAGGACAAGCTCTATGTCGGCTCGCGACCAATACCGAACATATGGTTGCGGGATAATTGCCAATGCGGAAGTTGCATGCACGACACTACCAAGCAGCGACTGCTTGACACGTTCTCTATACCCAAGGATATCTCGATCAAATCACACTGGATCGAGGGTGAAGGAGAAGATCCCACATTCAAGATTGAGTGGAGTGACGGCCACGAGAGCAGATACCTGCGCTCTTTCCTGGCTCAAACCACCACTACTGAGGACTTCAAAGCCATTCAGCGCCAAGGGCTTGTCGAACTCAACCTATGGGATTCAAGAATCGCCTCCAACCCCCCAACACAGGCATACCACCACGTGATGAGCCGCGACGATCCCCAAAAACTTCTGAGGAAGATCCGTACACATGGATTTTGCTACGTCGACGGAACACCTTCTGAAAATCCTTTGTTCACAAAGATGTTACTGGAGAGGATTTCTTTCATTCGTGAAACGCATTATGGGGGCTTCTACGACTTTACTGCGGATCTAGCATCAAACGACACAGCATACACCAACATCGCCCTCGAAGCTCACACAGACACGACCTACTTCTCCGACCCCGCGGGTCTGCAAGCCTTCCATCTGCTCTCGCACACCGACGGCGAAGGCGGCGCGAGCTTGCTCGTCGACGGATTCAAAGCCGCAGAGGAGCTGAGACGAACGGACCGGAAAGCATACGAGATCTTGTCCACGGTGAATGTTCATGCACACGCAAGTGGAAACGAGGGTATAAGTATACAGCCCTACCGCGGTTTCCCCGTCCTAGAACACGACTCCGCCACCGGTGATCTCCTCCGCGTCCGGTGGAATTCTTCTGACAGAGCCTCCATTGAGCTTCCCATCGAAGAAGTCGAGACGTGGTACGATGCAGCCCGAAAATTCGACGCCATACTCAAGAAGAAGGAGAATGAGTATTGGGAACAGCTTGTCCCAGGGAGGGTACTTATCTTTGATAACTGGAGGGTGTTGCATGGGCGGAGTAGCTTTACAGGGAAGCGGAGGATTTGTGGAGGGTATGTCAACAGGGACGATTGGATAAGCAAGTTTAAGATGCTAGAGTTTGGCAGCGAAGACGTGTTGAAGGGGTTGGCTGTGAACTAGATGTGAAAAATGAAGAAGAAAAAAAAAACTTGACAAGGTAGAAATACTGTACACAGGACATGTTTTCAGGAGCTGGTAGTGGTGTGCAAAAACGTGATGTCTGGTTCATCAGAACTTATATACACTCTGGATACCAAGTTGACCATTCCCCTACGAACCCCTCGCAGCCCTCTCCTGTTCCAGCTCCAACTCGGCTTGGCGATAGTACTTGGCAGTGTCCACACCGTGGTAAGGGTGGTTGACAAAGTTTGGCCACGTGAGGACATGAGCAAATGTAGCGGCGTAACGCGAGTTCCTGTGCGCAACGCCCTGCATGTACTCGGTCATCTCAGTAGTTCCGTACAGAGGCTCGCCTTTCTTGACTTTGTCGACCATTTCCCGCATGTCCATTTCGACTTCGCGGCGGTTCTCGCGGGCGCCGTAGAAACGCACTAATGTACGTGTTAGTATCCGATTCTGCGCACAGTATGGAAAGGGCCCGTGTGGTTTGAACTGGGTGGGAAGTGGTGGACGTACTGCATGACCTCGAGTAGGCGAAAAGAAAGGCGCCGGTAACACCGACGGCACCGCTCAATCGCATGATGGGAGCGAAACCGCCCTTGCCGACCATGGAGGGTGAGACCCTCTCCCAGTAAAGCATCAGTCCAGGACTCAGGGCTCCGAGCGCGGCACCGTAAGCCCAGTCCGAAGGGCGGGTGTATCGCATGACTCGTTTGAAGTGTCTTCATTTAGGGTCAGTATGCGCGTGCGTTGGATATGGTAGAGGGGGCGTACGGGTCATTGTCGATGAGCTGCCATGGGTTAGCTACTGCCGTCCATTGCAGAGGGCGTAGGCGCGCAATTGACTCACAGGATACTCTCCCGTGGGGATCTTGTCCGGCACAACAGCCTGGTGCCTGACAGCGGCGTCCTGCGAAGACATGTTGGTGTTGACTTTGGTCGTCTCTACTGCCGAGTATCTTGTGTTCGCGAGGTGAGGTTCCGCCAGGCGGGCGGCAAGTGCCGCCATGCGGGCTTTGGCCCTAGTGTGGCTCTGAGCTTCGGCGCGACGCCATTGCAACTACTTTTATTTCCTTGGCGCGTCACACCCGCAACACCCATTCTCGGAACTTGTCTTTTGCGACAACAATGCGCGCCGGCTCCTTTACGTGCGCACTACAACCATCCCGACCGCGAACATGGCTATGAAAGTTGACGATATGGAGGACGTCAAGCCAACCGGCTTGACCATGGCCAACGGCGCGTCCGATGCGCCCGCCGATTCGTCAAGCCTACACGCCCGCCCTACTGTCGCCGACTTGCACGGGGAGAACCATTTCGCGCAGGTGGCGAGGAAGAACTGGCTGTCCGCCAAGAAGACACCCAAAGTGCGACCCGAAGTGGTCAAGAAAGAGCTGTGGGACGAGCTGGAGAATGTCGACTTTGCGTATTCGTCACTCTTGATTCTGGAGAACCTGCAGCTTCTGGAGAGATATCTGTGGCCTGGCTTTACTGATGAAGCGTCCAACTTTCATGTCCTGCTGGTGGCGCTCATGGTCAATGTCAAGAGGAGGGAGAATCTGACGTGCTGGGGTGAGTGCATGCGATTCCTGGTTATCGACAACACATGCTAATGGCCGCAGACCACTTTGCTAGCAAGCCCGCCGAGTTCTCCTCCTTTTTCCGCCGCATACTGTCCATGACCGTAGACCCGTCGCAGCCAAGCAAGATCCGGACACAGCTCATATCCTTTGTCATCGGCGCCTTCCAGTCCTTGGACAGCGGTCTTGTGCGAAAAGAGTGCGCCCCTCTCGTTGGCATATCGATATGGCAAAACCTCCACTCCGACGCCGTGCGCGAACAGTATTTCGAGGAACACAGCATGTTGCGCAAGGCATGGAGAGCTGCGTCCAAGCGGTTCGATGCTGGCGATGAAGCGCTACAGGCCAGGCTCCGATTCGAGCGGTCATGGATATATACACTTTTGCTCGACTTCATCGACCGGCTGTACAACACCACCAGCAGGGACGAGGCTAGGGATAACATGACCTACTGCGAGCGCTTCATGGAGCTTCTAGTAGACCTGCAGAGCCAGCTACCAACAAGGAGATATGTCAATACGCTGCTTCACGACTTGAATATGCTGCCAGCTATTCGATTGTCGCCCATGTACACAGACGAGGACAATGGCCTTTTCCGGGACCTGTTCGACTTGCTGTGCCACTTTACCAACTTCCCCATCGAGGACCAAACAGGGAGGCAACTGTCCAAGCTAGAGTACGACCAACAGCATTACGATACTCTGGCAAAGTTGCAACGGACGGGTTATGCTGCCTTCCAGGAGAAGCTTCAGCTAATGGCCCTGGCAAACTACAGTAGCATTGGGAATCGGGAGGAGCTGGACGGCCATCTGCGCACACTGAGCGATAGTGAGCTCGTCGAGCTTTGCTCTCTCATGGGCCTACGGACAGAATACTCCACTACCACTTACCTGGTGCGGGATCGAGCTTTCCACATGGAGACCCTGATTGCGCTTGTCGAGCAGCGCCCTACCTTCAAGGACAACGTTCGCGACATGCCAGTATTGCCAACTGAGAAGGTTCTCTACGAAACCACATTCCTGCGAAACGAGTCTTACGACGGATCTAGACCGCTCGCTATACCTAAGCTGAACCTCCAGTACCTGACCATGGGCGACTTTTTGTGGCGATCCTTCATCCTGTACCGCGCGGAATCATTCTATGGTATCCGAAAGGACATGGAGGACGTAGTCAAACGCGTAAAGCCCAAGGGCAGAGGCGTCAACACCAAGTTTGGCGGTGTGTCCAAAATGTCACTGCCCATAATGAAGCCCGCCATCGTCGATGTTGCACCGTCCAAGGTCGGCGAGGAGCACCCCGCATACGTTCGTGCTGAGATTATACTGGATGTTAGCCGCCTTCAATACCCAGTACGAAGGGACTGGGAACAGCTCAGGCCAGATGATGTCGTCTTCCTGCTTGCTGTCGAGGGTAAAGATGACGTACCCATGCGCAACGGTCACCGCGAGGACGTCACTACTGGGGAGCAGCTCGGCCTGCACCGGATGAGATGCGCCCAGGTGGTTCACGTTCTGGATGACAAAGGACGGCCTCTACGCGAATCAGCCCGCGACAATGGTTTTGGACCTCGTGTACGCCAACGACGACTCCTCGTCAACATCGACGCCAAGCAATACAAGACCGACATGGACCAGGCTGCCGAAGGAAGACCTAACGTTTACGAACACATCAACCTCATCGTCCGCCGGAAAGGACGGGAGAACAACTTCCTGCCTATCCTGGAGTCTATCAGGCGCCTGACGCTCTCGGACATCCCGGCACCATCTTGGCTCCAAGAGGTGTTTTTAGGATATGGTGATCCTGCATCAGCGACCTACAAGCGCCTTCCGAATCGACTGAACAAGATAGATTTCCGCGACACCTTCCTGGACTGGCAGCACCTAATCGAGTCCATGCCCGGCAAATCCATCGAACCCCACGAGGAAGCACAGACATCCTTTGGGCCTCCATACGTCGTGGAATACGCTGCTGCATCCGAACCAAAACTCGCACCCCCTAAAGCGTCCAAAAAGCGGCGTCGCAATCAGGTTGAGGTAGCACAACCTCTGCATGAATCGCTTCATGTATCCTCGTACAAACCACCGAACATGGGGCCTTACCCCGCTGATGCACCGAAGACGAATGCGGTCAGGTTCACGCCGAAACAAATTGAAGCCATCACTTCGGGAACGCAGCCTGGTCTTACGGTCGTGCTCGGACCACCTGGTACCGGCAAGACGGACGTTGCGACCCAGATTATATCCAATATATATCACAATTTTCCGGACCAGCGGACTTTGCTCGTTGCGCATAGCAATCAGGCGCTGAACCAGCTGTTCCAGAAAATTGTGGCGCTGGACATTGATGAAAGACATTTGTTGCGGCTGGGTCATGGCGAAGAGGACTTGGAAACTGATGTGAGCTACAGCAAGCACGGACGTGTGGAGTCGTTTCTCGAGAGGGGACAATACTACCTCTCTGAAGTTGATCGCCTAGCGAAGAATTTTGGTGCGCCTGGTGCGCATAGCAGCTCATGCGAAACAGCAGACTACTTCAACCTTGTGTATGTGAAGCCAGCGTGGACGCAATACTGGGACGCCGTCTCTTCCGAGGACGTGAGCGTCGAGCAGATTGTCACCGAGTTTCCATTCAAAGACTACTTCTCCAACGCACCACAACCTCTTTTCCCCCAGGCTGCAGACCGCGAAGAGATTCTTGAGATTGCACAGGGATGTTACCGCCACATCGAGAAGGTCTTTGCCGAGCTGGAAGACATCCGTCCGTTTGAGATTTTGCGAAACCCACGCGATAAAGCAAACTACCTGCTCATAAAAGAGGCTCGCATCATCGCCATGACATCAACCCACGCCGCGATGCGCCGACAGGAGATTGCCAAGTTGGGTTTCCACTACGACAACGTCATCATGGAAGAAGCTGCTCAGATTACCGAGATAGAAAACTTCATCCCGCTCGCGTTGCAAAACCCGCGGGAGCAGGAGGACGGTGAGAGAGAGTTGCCGCTTCAGCGCATTGTCCTTGTGGGTGATCACTTGCAGAACAGCCCGGTGATACAGAACCTCGCTTTCCGACAGTACGCAAATCTTGAACAGAGTTTGTTCCAAAGACTGGTTAGACTGGGTGTGCCGACTATCATGCTCGACCAGCAAGGTCGTGCCCGTCCCTCTATTGCCGAACTGTACAAGTGGCGATACCCCGCCCTCTCCAACCTGCCTTCTCTCCTTTCAAACCCAGAGTTCCAAACAGCGAATCCCGGGTTCAAGCACGAATTCCAATTCATCGACGTGGGCGACTACAAGGGCAAAGGGGAAGACCAGCCGACGCCGCACTGGATGATTAATCTGGGCGAGGCCGAGTATGCCGTTGCGCTGTTTATGTATATGCGTTTACTTGGGTATCCTGCACATAAGATCAGCATTCTCACCACGTATGCTGGTCAGAGGTCGTTGATCAACGATGTTTTGGGACACAAGTGCAAAAACAACCCGCTCTTTGGGCGACCGAAGCATGTTAGTACCGTGGATAAGTATCAGGGTGAACAGAACGATTGTAAGTCGCTATCCTATACTCTAGAAGAGAGAGAGAGAGAGAGACGCATTAGATGGACAGACGCTAACACGACGTGTGTGTGTTTACAGATATCATTTTGTCACTTGTACGAACGCGCGCCATTGGCTACTTGAGAGACATCCGACGCCTCACCGTCGCCTTGTCGCGCGCAAGACTCGGTCTGTACGTCCTCGGTCGTCGCTCCGTCTTTGAAAGCGTTTTCGAACTCAAACCGGCGTTTGACGTCTTACTCCAGCGCCCGGATAAACTCACCTTGGTCACGGACGAGATGTTTGGTGAGACGAGGCGGTCGGTAGAACAAGGAGAAGGAGAAGAAGAGGTGCAGGGGGCTGTCATGGAAGATGTAGAGCATCTGGGCAAGTATGTGTATGAGATGACAAAGGCAAAGGTGGAGGCTATCAAGGCGAATGGCGGGCAGATGCCGAGTAGGGAGATTACTATGGGGGAGGCGGGGGTGAATGGCGGCGTCAAGGGTGAGGACGACGACGATGAGGATGATGATAGGCCGGAGAATGTGTTGGTTCCTGAAGAAGTACCCGAGGACTTTGAGGACGACAATGATGATGACCAAGTCGTGGTTTGAGCGTAGGTGGTTCTCGACGTGTGGTAGATTACACAGCGGCTGGGTTGCATTTCAAAAGGCGTAATTTGTACATGTAGTTGCCTGCAAAATTCTTTTTTCTTTTTGGATTGTTTGTGTAGTAGCAGGAGGAGGAGGAGGAGAAGGAGGAAGAGAGGGAAGATGATAGGACTAAGATACCATGATATCGATGCCCACGTGGCATGCACATTTCTATTCCCTGCTTTGCTTGGGTGTATGGCATTGATGTGTAATGATCCTATACTTGGGTCGCGAACGACTTTGCGGATTGCGTGGTTAAATTCGCAATATCTTCTCCGGCACCAAACTTATCTACTCAGATGAGCGACATTGGGACCCTGCACCTCGTTGACACAATAAATTGGACACCTGGTTTGCGACTAGCGTAGGTAAAGTGTCCGATTTATTGTGACACCCCGGTGCTGAATCACACAAGTATTATATTCCTGATTGAGAATGATCCGTCTTCACACGCCTGACCATCCATCATGCCGTGCACATAACACTCACCAATAAACTCATGATGGCCATCCTGACGAGTTCTCAATGCATAGCAAACCTGTCCTCCTAGAAGAAGACAGATTTCGTCATCTATCTGAGCGGCTGCCGGTCCCAGTCCGATAAAGCCTCGACTAGTTTCGAACAACCTTCTCCCGAACGTTACCATCTTTGTATCGATAAGCATCCAGCTCTGCCTCCGACGTTCTTCAGCAGTCAAATGTTTTCTGTCCTGTCCAACCAAGTCCCAATCTATGGCAAATGCCCGCGATAATTCAGCATCGTTTTCAAAGTTTCTTCGTCCAATATCACCTACGATAGCGTGATTGAATGCTTCCATCAACGTCTCTCCGGTGAAGTACAGTTTGCTTGCGTTTTCTGGTATCCATGATCGCTCCAAGTCGAGCCCTCCAGCGGCCAAATTCCACTCGCATACACTCGATACTCGGATTATGCGGTCAAGTACTGATCCTTGAAGACATAAATGCGAGCCGTCAATGTAGCAGTGTCCACCACTCGTCCCGCTAGCGTTGTAGGCATTCTTACTTTTTCCGTACGTATCTGAGTCTAAAACCTTTTCAAAAGGATGCTGGGATGCTCTGAACGTCCAATCTGGTGTCCAGGACGGCAATGACTTATCATGTTGGTGCTCAAAGGCTGTGCCTGGTGCTGATCTCCATACCTCACCGAGGACATCCAGAGAACGATCAGTCGACCTCGAGATGTAAAAACGGACAATGTCGCTGTAGACCGCTGAGGAAGGTTTTGTATAATCCGGAACTATATCATCCCCGTACACGTCCATGGCCATTCCGAGGGCTGAGTACAGCTTGTCGCGAGGATCTTCACATTCGTATGCTCGGATAAGTCTCAGGACGCGTAACAGCGAGATGTTTGCGCCATATTCTCTGTCTATCCGGAAAGCGTCAAGCCGAATAGCCATACCGTCGTCGAAATCAATACTCATACCAGAGCCTTGGTAATGCGTGACGTGATGGGTAATCTGAAGGGCTGCTCGTAGATAGGTCCAGTCAATCCTACGGCTCCCGCAAAATAGGATCGTACGCATAGGGTTGCCAATGGTCCCCTCTTGAACTATCCATGCTCTTCTCCACCAAGGCCGACGACATATCATTCGTAATGCTTCCAGCGCCCTCTGTTCTTGCGAGCCGCAAGGACCAAAGAAGAGAGGGTCGTCAGAAGAGATACTTGTAACTGCTAACTCCTCGGATGCATCGAATTGTTCTTTGAGTTCATCAAATCTCACCTTCCATTCCTTCATTTTATCAAACGCTAGATCGCTATCATGTGCAGCTGGGCCAAGCCAAATCGCAACCATCTCCGCTGAACGGTATATTGTATTCATGAGTCGGACTTGGCTGCTGCGCTCATGAACGTCTGCCTGGTTGATACATATCGAGTCTGCCCAGAACATCATGCTTCTTTCTCTTGCGAAGATAAAAATCGCATCAATAGCCTCGGCTAAGTTTGCAGTAATACGAATCTCGGCACCATTCGCAAGGATAACTCTTGATAGATCCTTGCATCCCCATGTGTACGACAGCGCCACGTATGGCGGGGCTTTCTCTACCTCGACTGTGACTATCTTGCAGATTGGAATGGGACTGGGTAGAAACTTGACCAGTCTAATGGCTCGGTTGGATTGGAGAGGCTCATATGAGAATCTTCTCATTTTCTCGATTCAGGGCGTTGTTGACGGGTTCTAGCTTTCACTCGTATCAGGCTGGATGATCGGTAACGTTTGGCTGTCTTCGTCCGTATGTCCTTCGAGAATAGCAGTGGTAGCTAACGAGGTTGCTGCAGCTATCAGTGCCTAAATTTCACCATATTGTATGGGAAAATGTATTGTAGAAGAGCAACGGTGCGAGAGGTGAGAGGTTGGGATGGATCACGGTTGGATCATGTTGGTGGGGGGCGCAGCCAGGTTGTGGCGGAGCAAGGCTGATTGATTGAACTCATTCCGCCTTTGCAACACCAAAACTCCAACGCCTCGTGACTCCATCACCATGAATCCAGTTAAGGCCATAATTGCAACTACAGGATCGCTAGAACCAGGAAACCTTGTATGCGCCCAGATTGCGAGCCATCTAGCCTACAATGCTAGCTAGGCGACACAAAGGCGCATCAACCTCACAGCCTCAACCGCGAATAAAGTTGCTTTTATGCTCATGATACCCTGATGCAAAGATTTCGGATCTCCAAGTTGTCCCTAGCGCGATTTCGTGACCCTATCCAAGATCAATCAGGTTTCCATGTATAGATTCTTGTCAACCGCCCATACAATCAAAGCCCAGCTACCACCGCGGAAGTGTTGAGTCTCGAAACCAACAGCAAGCGTGTCTTCTCCCAAAGACCCATATGTTCTTCGCCACCATCCATTGGTATCGTCTTGCCAACCACTCTCGACCTGTGCTCCAACAACTCGGCGTCCAGGGAGGCACATGGACACCTCATTCTTTAGACACACAGGCATACCATCACGCTTACTCTCAGGGTCCCAGTCCTCTCGATATTCTATAACTTCATTACATAGACTCTCGTGCACATCATCAGGGCAGATTCCAATCTTCCATTGTGGGGTGCTGTGGGCTTTCACCCATTTGTTTCTGCAAGTCAATCAGTCTCACTTCAGCCATTGAATTAGAGAGGCATTTGCTTACAACTTCCACTTCTCGGTTTGGTCTTCTGTTTCAGTCATCATCTTTGCCAGCTTTCGCCGTCGATCCCACACTCCCCTTAGCTCTTCTCGGACGTTCTTTAGAGTCGCTACGCATTGTTGAAGGGCTTTGTCATCATCTTCGGCGTATACGTGTAGATCGGCCAGCTTCAAAATCGTCGACTGTACGGATATCTCTAGGGCTCGAGCGCCGACCAGACGATTGGATCGAGCAGCAACCTGGAGAAGCTGGGCAAGCTCAGCTGCGTTCCGAAAGTCTTCTGTGATAGACAATGACCCCTCCGGATGTTTGATTCTGATGTCGATATTGGCATAGTGCGTAATGTGCGCCAGGACTGGTATAGGCGTATAGTGCTCAAGGAAGTTGACCCAAGCTTTCTGAATATCGATTTTGTGGAGCTGGTGTTGCAAGTTCCGCGAACTGCATCCAACGACGACGACTTCATGCGTTTCCCTGATGCTACCGGATATGTGGGAGGAACCCATCTCAAAGGAAGATGCAGCTTCGACGGACACCGCTTTTCCGCTGAAATCCGCTGAAAGCGTACTGGCAAATCGGTCGAGTTCCTGCTTCGTATCGGCCGAGTAGGTGCTCACGGAAAAGAACGTGGATTGAAGAGTTCTTCCAGTAATGCAGTATTGGCCGTACCTTGTCGTGAAGGTTCGTGCGTTGTCTTCCCCGTACCAATTCAGCCGACCAAAACAGGACTCTGCTTCGTCAGAGAGCTCAAGCAAACGCTCATAATGCTCAGCAGGCAGTGTAATAGTGCAACGCTTAATCACTGTCATGCACGTCTCGCTACATTGAGCGGTCTTTAGTGCTTCCAGGGAGGCTTTAAGGTTGAAGACAGTAAAGACCGATGCAAGTGCACGTGTGTCAGAGGTCATGTATTGGAGTAAAGTTTCCTCATCGCGCAATATCTTGCTGCTGATCTCCAGAGTGTGCAGGCCCGTACTTGGAAGTTCAGAAGAGGGATGACATGGCCAAAAAGGCGAGCGCAGCGATTGCTGTTTGTGGAGATCGTAGCCGGAGCCAATTTTCATATAGTTGTCGTCCCACGGTATGCACCCGTGTTCGCGGATATGAGACGAGAACATAGAGTCCATAATTGGCTTTAGTCGATAGAAGGTTTCCGGGTACCAGCACTAAGAGCCACGCCTGGTGCTGATGTAGTGTGCAAAAAGAAAAAAATACATACAACAGCGGGGATTCGCTAGTGGTCACCCACCTAACTACTAATCCGCCGGTACACTGCTTGTATATGGCTGAGCGGACGGGAAGCCTAATTTTCAGTGTCCTATGGTCGTATGTGTTAATTCAGTACGTATGCTAACTTATAAGCGTGATAACAAATCCCGTTAAGCCACTACGTACTGACAATCATGCCTTCCGTCACCAGCCACGGTTCCAAACACCGGATGTTGAGAAAGATGTAAAGATTCTGGCCTTCAATAGTAACAGGCGCCGCACAGATGCTTCTCTATGCTTGGATAAAGAGGATGGCGCTGACGGCGACAAGATCAAGAATCATAATCCCAAGTTGCATTCAGCGCTTCTGGACCTCTGGAATCACGCAGTCCAGCCAGCCTTGCAAGCAATAAAACTCCTAAGGCACGACCCCAAGCTGAAACCATTACCTCGCGTGAGGTGGGTTGTCAGTGGCATTACATCATTGCTGCCGCTCCACGCTGCAGGATCACACACTCCCGGGTCAACTAACTGATAACACTATCAGTCATGTTGTCTCTTCGTGTTCTGCAAGTCTTATAGCGCTAGACTCACTTTGTCGAAAACCTTAATTTGCGATACATGATGAGAAAGCAAATGTTGTTGTAGTGCCCATGCCAACAAGCCCTAGGCATACGCCTTTGGCTTTTGCTTAAGAAGTGGAGGCAATTGTGACACATACTATGTTTTGGGCATCCACTGTCTGCCTTGAGTAGCCAACAAAGAAGCGAGTTTTGTATGCATTAACATCTTGCACAATTGCTCACTTTGCGTGCCACGGTATCGTAGATGAGAACAATCTATTGCAAAACGGGTTGATTATCGCACAAGAAGCAGACGAGAATTTGAGTGTTGCCGACGTCGAGAGTGTAACGTGTGAGCGTTCTAGAATTGCTTAGCATACTAAAAAATGTTACTTCCGTAGCTATCTGTAATGGTCTTTTTATGTTGCAATAAAGCATCAAAGTTAGCATTTTTTCTAGTTCACGGGACTCTGCGCCTGCTTGGTCTCAGTGGCTCCTGCTACACAACAACGTTTCCTTCCTCCCGCGTTAATCACCTCGCCTGCTGCTTCATGATTTGTCTCGTACGCTCTTCCGTTGTTATGAGATTAGGATAGAGAAGGAAGGCAACCCCCTCTTTATTTACAAGTAGCTCGCGCTCCCGCAAAATCTTTCTAACACTCTTCTACTGCACGACTTGCTCACATTGGTACCCGAAGCCATCTAGTATTTACTACAGATTGCCTTCTGATTGACCGCTATCTTCATTATTCGCCTCCACTTCTGTCACTGCGCGCCCAACTTCCACCACACTTTCTCATCGGCCATGGACTCAACGACCACTGTGGACCTCAGCTAGTGCCGAATACTTCCAGGTATGACTTGCTCTTCCGAAGCGAAAGATGAAATCTAACCCAGAACTGTAGGCATCATGTCATCACTGGTCCTCGTCTCGATCCATACTCCTTCCCTCCTCGAAACGTCCCATACACAAGGGTAGACAGCATCTCCAAATACTCAACCTACGGCCTGTCTCCAGAATGGTGACAATGACTGTGGTTCGACTATCAGGATTGCGGTATGCCTGGTGTAAGGGATGTTCTGAGGCAAGGTAGGGACCCCCTGCTCAACCTCAGTGAAGAAAATTGTCATCCTTCCGACAGGAGTCCCTCGACAAGAGGGATACCATTTATGAAGATATATGTGCATATAGAGAGGCACTGAAGGGCGGTCGGGTTTTTTCTAGTTTTTCCTCCGCGCTCTACTCAGTCTTTATGGCTGACAAAGAAAAACTGCAGGGCGACTCAATCTTTGGATTGTTGAGACAATGGTTTGGTGGTCATCACTGCTAGTACCATGGTTGAAGTGAGTGGTTGCTGGGCTGTGCAGTCCCAGAGTTGCGGTACCATTGAGGGGTTGAGGGGGGCCGCGTGCGAGCCTTGGTACGCTCGTCCATGAGATGACTGAGGAGTCATATTAGGTGTTGCGGTCATGGTTAGAAGTTGGGTCAGGTCCTCGCTGGTTGCTTGACTGGGTAATCTCCAAATTCGTCAGGTGCAGTGGGTGCATGGACCTTGCTAGCTTGCATACACTTGTCATAGCGAATTGATCCCGTGTTTGCATTCTCAATGCTGGATTAGATGACCGGAAGAGCCGAGTTTACTGTGGTTCGAGCTATGACTCCCCTTTAGACCATGGTACGTCGTTGTTGAGGTGAATCCCATCAATGAGCCGCACTTTGGCTAAGAGAAGAGCGGAGGTGCATGGTCTAGAGCCATGCGCTCATGTCGTTACTCATTCACACTACAACCCACGAACCGCAACGCGACATGTGTATCCTAGAATTAAGGGAGACTTGATTTTCTCTAATATCACTTGCTAGTCCTCAGACTCTTGTGCGAGCTGTTATAAGCTATTATTATTTGTTGTTTTCTTCTGTCTATCGCAACTTATTGTGTATCCGTGGATGTGTATAGGTTTAGGTATGTGTAGGTTTGGACGAGTGTACATCACGGAAGAGCGATTAAAAAGTGACAAGACACACGATTTTAGGCCGCCATTGCCCTATGTCTTCTAAGATTTTGGCGTCTTGAACAGCGACGATGTGGAGGAGGCTTCGTGTTAGAGGCCTGTTATTGGCGATGTCGCGCTAGATGAAATATGGCTTAGCGTGGGAAGGACAGAAAACTGTCCACGGTAAGTGGGAGTAATACTTCCACAAACAGTACCATGACAGACGGCGACTCGGACGAGTGATCTAATCTTCAGTGTCCTATGGTCGTATGTGTTGGTTTTGTACATCTGTTGTTTTATATACGTGTTGTTGGATTCCGCTCAGCCACTAGGTACTTTTCAACTATCATCCCCTTAGTCACCAGCGTTGAGAAAAGCAAGTTTCGGTTGAGCATCAGAATGGCAGCACCGAGATCGCTCAATCTCTTTGGCTCAACGGGACGTTATTATTTCTTCAAGAGGTTGATCCAGGAAAGACCGCCCCTGGGTCGTGTTTGGTTAGCATCGTTCGGCCAACCTCTTATATCGTATGCCTCTAGACACAACTAACAATCCTGCAGATCTGCAAGCGATGAATTTGTATTAAAAGATATACCTCCAAACATATTCTCAGCATTTAACGAGAATGTCCGACCAAGACTTGCTCAAACACCCCGCATACGACTACCAGTGGACACCATCCCAGATCAGTGCATATTCGTGTATGAATACCTGAATGATGATGTTTCAAGTCTGGTTCGGCGTCAGATCCCAATGCGAGCTCGGAAGGAGATTCTCAAAGCTACTTTGCAGGGAATTGCAGACATGCACGATCGCGACATTGTCCATTTAGGTGAGTCCAATGATTCGGCTCTTCATACAGTCAGTATAAATGGCTGATCTTCTCTAGACGTCAAACCTGACAACGTTCTGGTTGATTGCCGTAACGTTGACCGAGACGTCGTGGTCGAACAGGTACAGATCTCCGATCTTGAGAATGCAGCCTACCTCCCAAAGCCTAGGTGTATTAAAGGTATGCTAGCTGGGAATGATGACTGGCGCTGCCCTGAAGGTCATCTCAAGGGAGAGCTCAACAAACCTTCTGATTCATACTCATTTGGACTGGTCGTAAGTGCTTAACCTGAGCAAAATCTATTCGTTACTAACATACCAAGTGCATCTACGCTGTTCTCGGGCGCGTTATACTAGGGCGTGATGATGATTTCAGACTACACGTGTCGAAAGGCGCACTACCTGCATTGATCCGCCTGCAGCGCCAAATCTCATATTTTGGAGACAAGGAAGGGTTGAATGGGCTCATGAAGCATGTTGGTGATGAGGAAGTGAACTTTGAGGTTCTTGAAATGCTTTGGGAAGAGCGAGCAGCAGATTATATCCCATATGTGCCGTTCTCAGAGTGGACAGGTGTTGATTTGGCATTCAAAGACTTGATCCGAGGATTGAATAATCTGGACCCCTCACGGAGGCTTACAGCTTGCCAGACATTAGACCATCCCTGGTTTGAAGGCGTCGAATCCGCTTAGTAGTAGTAGTAGTAGTAGTAGTAGTAGTAGTAGTAGTAGTAGTAGTAGTAGTAGTAGTAGTAGTAGTAGTAGTAGTAGTAGT
>NW_026260663.1:0-667 GCF_024291825.1 Alternaria postmessia
AAGCTCTTAATCTATACTTAATATAGAGTAGTTTACTTCTTTTTATTAAAAGCTCTTTATAAGCTATTATACTTTAAGTTTTTAAGCTTAGTAGTAATTTTAGTTTTAGCTTTTTTAGAAAGCTTTTAAAGTTTATCTATAAGTACTATTTTTAAGTACTTATATATAGTAGTAGACTACTTATAGTACTATCTATATAAGTAATTCTTCTTAGACTTTTAAAATAAGTTATTATTACTAGAAGCTTATTGCGGTGCTTCTATAATAGTAAATATACTACTTTTACTAGTAGAGTAAGTAGTATACTCTTAGATTAGCGTAGTAAAAATCTTTAACACTTATTTTAGAGTAACCTAAGTTCTACTAATAGTAAGAGCTTTAATAAGGTTCTACTATATAAAGCGCCTCTATTCTAGAGTAAGCCTAATACTAATTACTTCTAAATAGTTCTAGATAGTAAGTGTATTATTAACTTTAGTAAGTTTATACGCTTTAGCTTAGACTAGAATATAGAGGTATTTCTATTACTAGCGCTTAGCGTTAATATATTCTTATTATACTTTCTAGAGGTATACTCTATACTATAAGTATATAAGATTCTTAGTATAGTTTTTTTCTAGAGAAAGCGTAGACTTAAAGTATTTAATAAGTACTTATAACGTATCCT
>NW_026260664.1:0-664 GCF_024291825.1 Alternaria postmessia
TTGGCGGGATGTCAGTCACGTGATCAGCGCCCCGCGTTGATCGTTACCTTCTGACGTGGTCGTCGGTTGGCGTTCCGCGCCAACTCCTTCATCAAGGGTGGAGTTCCTTTTGTTGCTTGTAACAAGTGTAGAATTTAAGAGAAGAATAATCAAGTCTATATTTAGATATTTTCTAAGATTTGAATTCTATAGTTTAAAACTCTAGTTACCTACTATTAACTATAGTTACTTTTAGCAAAACTATACTCTTCTTTTAATATTAAGCTTTATAGCAACTACTTAAAGCTAGAAGCTCTATAGTAGCTTTCTAAAACTATATAAAATTTATAACTTTAGTTACAATTAATAAAACTTCTAAATAAGTATATATATAACTATATATAGTAAAGCTAAGTAAGTATTTAGAAATATACTTCTACTGCAATATAATATAGTGTAACCTAACAGCGTTATACCTATGTCTTATTACTAGTACGTTAATTAAATTAATAGCTTTAAGCTATTAGCTTTAGACTTTAATATTTAAAAAGAGAACAACTTGTTACACGGGGTCAGGCTATACTTCTCTAGGCTCGGTCCGTACTAAGGCGAGGTAGACTAAAGCGGTAGTCCGTGAGGTATCGTATGGAATGATCAGGTGGAAAAGAGTTATCGTTGTAACCAA
>NW_026260665.1:0-662 GCF_024291825.1 Alternaria postmessia
CCTGCATTCGAGAAAGAGACGAGTGGATCTTGGCCTCCGAACTGTGAGAAATACGACCATACTACGGACATGAATGCAAACGTCTTTTCTCTGTGCCAAGAGGCGCGCTCTCATCGCCGATTCCAGCCGAACAACAAAATGCAATAGGATACCCAGTCAAAGAGTGCGTTGCAGAGCAAGTCACACGATGGCAAGCACCGTGTGTGGCCATACCAGCGCTCCAGCATTCGACAACACCAGTTTGCCGATCGCGTCATCATCTTCCCAGGCCCGCGTAAGACTCACAGCGGCCTGCGTAAGCATAACAGTCCTTTCTATCGTGTTTTATAGAGTACCGGCGCAGGGTTCTTCTGCTACTCAAGTCACCCATAACCCAGTGACATTGCTCTGGTCTGCTGCTCTACACCCACACCCTTCCTGTGCTCTCAAAAGTGATCTCCCCGATGCTTGCTGCTACCTTTCGTGTGGTAGCCATTGGCGGTTTCCTTCCAACCCTTTTGGCCGCCATCCATGGCTCTGGCCACGCGTCTGCGTATCTTCCAGCCCAAAGCACGCTGCACACAGTCTGTTCGAGTCCGACTCACGCACCCGTCACGCTTGCCCCCCTACCCAGCATGTCTGCGGTATCGAGCACAGTCTATCATGACCAGCCTATTGCTTCC
>NW_026260666.1:0-660 GCF_024291825.1 Alternaria postmessia
TAATGAACTTCCGGTAGTAGTTGGCGAATCCTAGGAAGGATTGCACATCCTTGACTGTTTTGGGAATTGGCCATTCCTGTACAGCTGAGATCTTCTTCGGGTTCATCTTCACTCCCTCTGTAGACACAATGAAGCCTAGGAATTCTGTCTCCTTGACATGGAATTCGCACTTCCCGGGCTGCAGGTATAGCTTATATTCCTTCAGCTTTCTGAGCACTTTCTTTACATGCTCAACATGTTCTTCAAGCGTTCCGCTAGAGTACACCAGTACATCATCTAGGTACGCTGTGGCAAAGATTCCGAGGTACTCATGAAGGGCGTTGTTGATGACTGATTGAAAGGTTGCCGGTGCGTTCGTTAATCCGAAAGGCATAACCGTGTATTCGAACAGTCCATACTTTGTTTTAAACGCTGTCATCCATTCATGACCTTCTTTGATCCTGATTCGGTAAAATCCTTCCCGAACGTCGAATTTCGTAAACCACTTGGCTCCCTGGAGTCGATCCATGAGCTCCGTGATGAGTGGCAAGGGATATCGGTTCTTCCGCGTGACGCTGTTCAACCTTCGGAAGTCGACACATAGTCGCCATTTCCCGTTAGGCTTCTTTACGAACAAGATGGGTGAGGCCATCGGGCCTGATCCCGGTCGGATGAATCCCT
>NW_026260667.1:0-660 GCF_024291825.1 Alternaria postmessia
GCCACCTATTCCTGTTGAACCAACCAGTGTGGTCAGTTTTGGCAATTGCAGCGTCCGCTATAGCGAGCGACTCTGCATGTTGGGCTTGTGATATCTGAATTTGCTGTGAAATTTTGGATACAGCGTCTAAAGTGGTGGATGTAGACAGGCTACTTCCCTCTACAGGCAGAGATTGTACTTGAAAGTAGCGCTGCAAGCCGCTTGAGCGAAAGAAAGTTTGGACCTGAATACAAGCCTATGGCTGGCGGTCTTGTTGGCTTAAAGTCTAGTTATGCTCTTTATTGTAGTGCTTTGCTATAGCACTGCGACTTGCTGTCAAAAAGGTACAGGTTTGATAGCTGCAAGCGAATCCTGGGATAGGTGGGCCAAGCACTGAGATTGGTGGTTGGTTTGGTGGAGGGAGAGGGTGATTATTGGGGGTCGAAAGCGGTAGAGATTGAATTCGGTACTGGTTGTTTAGCTGACGTTGGCTCCTCTTTGAAATCTTGTGGCTATCTGATAGGTGAGTTCTCCAATTGCGTACAGCGCTATGGTCTAACGTTAAAGAGGGTGAACAGTAATGGTCTTGCGGATTGCCCGGGAGTCCGAGCGCTTTGAACGACAGGGGTATTACTGATTTGCATGTCTAAGAGAAATCAGTTAAGGTCGTAAAAAGCGACA
>NW_026260668.1:0-658 GCF_024291825.1 Alternaria postmessia
ATTCACTTGAATGATAGGTGTTTGATGGCGCTCGTCTTGCCTTCTAGCTGTTTGTGCAAGATGCTGATCTGGCACAGGACGTCGATTACAGGACGAAAGACCAAATGACCGATAAAATGCTCTACTCAAGTATCATGGTAAGAAATATCCCCTACTCCAGAATTAAACTCTTTCAGAAATCACGATCGCCGCTCGAGTCAACCCCCTCGAGAACCACCTTAGCTCGACGCCGTGCAGCGCCTCCTGCCAGCACTATCCTATTGTTCGCTTCTATGTCTGTTGTCTTATTCTTGATGCAAGGAAGTGGTCATAGGCTAAGCGCTGTTGGGAACCTCGTCATGATGCACGCCGTGCAATGACCTTTTGTCGCACCGTTGGGTGCGGGTATTGTAGACGGAAAATTAGGGGAGAGTGTATTATTGTTCTAGCATCATAGCTCAGCTTATATTCAGGCCCTCGCACGACACGACTAGTAACAGAGTTTAGGTTCACGAAAGCGCTTGGCCTGCGACACCTTTACATGATCTCAACTAGATTGCTGCAAACAACAACATACATACTCTCTTCTGCACCGAGCTGTGCGACACGTCGTGACAACGTCGCTCAATCAACACCAAGCATTTTTGCGACGTTGCGATACGAGAATTGATCGACAGCT
>NW_026260669.1:0-658 GCF_024291825.1 Alternaria postmessia
GCCTATATTACTCTAGAATAGACTAAAATAGGCTATAAGAGACTATTAGAAGTTATCTAAGAGTAACTTAGAAAACACTAGTTCTAAAGTACTTAATCTTATCTTTTTTACTCTTAATTTACTTCTTAAGCTAGCTCTTTTTAGTAGTAGCTTTATTACTCTTTAGCTAGAAAGTAAGCTTTACCTAAAGTTCTTAAATAGTGTTTTATAAATTCTTAACTATAGAAATAATAGCTTACTTAGTAGGCTTTAAAGTAAAATACTATAAAAAAAGTTAGTATAAGCTAAAATAAGCTATAAAAGGCTAAAAAAAAGTAAATAAAAGTAAAGTAGCTACTAGTAACTTATAAAAAGCTAATTAAAGCTATAAGAGCCTAGAAGAAAGTATTTTAGAACTTACTTATTACTTAAATAGTAATCTACTATTAAGCGTACTAGTAACTTTAGTAGCTTTCTTCTTAAATCTATAAAAAGTACTATTAGTAAAGCTAGTAACTATAGCTTTAGCCTTAGTTTTATTATTAAAATATATACTAAACTTAGAAGTAGCTTAGCTATAAAGCGTACTAGAATAATATTATAGAT
Organism: Alternaria postmessia; assembly: GCF_024291825.1. Classification (NCBI taxonomy): domain Eukaryota; kingdom Fungi; phylum Ascomycota; class Dothideomycetes; order Pleosporales; family Pleosporaceae; genus Alternaria; species Alternaria postmessia. The sequence goes on from NW_026260669.1 coordinate 586, forward strand.
AGCTCTAATTAGAGAAGTAATTTCTACTAAAGTTAATAAAAAAAAATTAAAAAAAACTATTATAGACTAGAAT
>NW_026260670.1:0-657 GCF_024291825.1 Alternaria postmessia
GCCATCCTCAAGCGGTTGGCGTACCCCCTTTTTATCCCAACGTGCCTTGGAGAAGATACGCTTTGTTCTGCCAATCCTTCCAAGTTGAAACCCCTTTTCGTCCATATTGAATATATGGGAGGGTTGGACGTTGTACTCCTCTATCTTTTCAACTAGAAGCTTGAAATACAAGCTGTACTTGGCTCCTGAATCGGCGTTGCAACGAAGTTTGCTCATCCCCTTGCTGTGGGCAGAGATGAGATGGTTGGGGTGCCGGCGGATGAGCCGGTCAACCCAGCTTTCTGAAACCGGCTTTCCAGCCAAATCTGAAGCAAAGCGTTGTATCATTTCCTTCGTAGGTGGCAAACGTCGTTCAGTAAGCGTATCGATGTATCGTATAAGCTCAGTTTCGTGTTGTGGATGAAGGGAGCGGTTGCGCAAGCCATAGGCCTCGTTATCGCCGCGGTGGCGTCTCATCAGCGTAACGCGGTTAACTCCAAATCTTTTTGCGACTTCGCGGTACGAGAAATTATCTCCAGCTTCACGCGATTCCAAATATTCAATCGCTTCTTGAATCGGTTGCATGGTGGTTGAGTTATGACGCGTTGAAGTTTTGTTGTTTTGTGGTGGGGGTGGTTCAACTGGCGACGTGGTTCATCTGGTGCACGGGCACTGTAG
>NW_026260671.1:0-652 GCF_024291825.1 Alternaria postmessia
TCGGCGACTATCATTGTAGACCCGAACAGAGCGCCACGATTGACGGTCAGCGTCGCATGGAGCCATCCCGGAGGTAATATGATGATCTTACCAGGCAGCGTAACCGCGAACCGTCCATTCGCCAGCGCCTTTTCACATCGAGCGAATCGCTGACTGACTGCGCTCTCCTTTTCGAACACACGTCGATTGTCCTGCGCTGGATCAAGGATGCACAGCTTCATCTGGTGGTTGTCCATGGCGGTAATACCCAAGGTGCCTCTGTCTACTTCCCGTTAGCAACGGATGCATCTACGCTTGAGGGCGGTAGGCACCTTCATGAATGTCAACCACTGCCCCTCTCATACTGATATTTGCAGAGACTGCATGAGCGTTTTAGCCCGGAGGCTCGTGTGCATGGTATCTTGCTGCTACTTCTGGTGGTGGGTGCAGCGAGAATTGAGGCAGAGGTATGGTTATCGCATATTTCGAAAGACCTCCACAGTTCCATCCGATAAATTCCGGGATATGTTTCTCCTGGTACGATATGGGCGCCTTGTTGTTATGCCCCTGATAGATGGTGCTTTTGCCAAAGTCTGTGATTGCGGCGCCCGACACATCGTCTCGGTCAAGATCAGGCTCGGCAGCTTTAAGATTGGATAGCTGAGGCATACTG
>NW_026260672.1:0-652 GCF_024291825.1 Alternaria postmessia
CATTATTACACTCGTTGTGGTCAACTCAAATAGTTCATCTCTCACACAGATTGTCAACTAGTTATTCTATCATAGAATTGGTATTGTTTATCCTTTTGGTTACAACGATAACTCTTTTCCACCTGATTATTCCATACGATACCTCACGGACTACCGCTTTAGTCTACCTCGCCTTAGTACGGACCGAGCCTAGAGAAGTATAGCCTAACCCCGTGTAACACTTTCCTCCGTCACTTAAATTCCTAGGAGTACATCGATACTGCTTTTGTGATCAACAAAATGCTTCACCATCTGCATGCAAGGTCCAGATTTCTCAAACACTCGTCTCATCATTCTGTTAATATCTCCTCAGCAGTCTCGTTACCTTTTTTGATTCAACGCTGAGCTACAAACACTGTATTGCTGAGGTGACGGAGACTTCGGGCTTGAATTACCAATCATCTCCGATATAGTCATGCGTCCTGATTAGCGGCGCCTAGCGATACCTCAGGTAATACACATCTATGAACAGATCTAGACGTCTCTCACCCAGAGTTGCTAACAATCAATCCAAACTGATGAGACTGACTGACTGACTGATTGCTTGGCAGTCAGTTCAGTGTCAGTTTAGAGCTCTCGTCTTATCAGTCAGTTCAGTTTAGAGCTCTTAAAC